>NC_080585.1:48043957-48348723 GCF_029962835.1 Magnolia sinica | reverse complement strand
TTTGCCATTGTTTTAGCAAAAAAATTGAAAGGAAAGATGGACGAGTATTGAGATTTTTTTTTTTTTTTTTTGAATATATTTTAAGTTTGATTTTGGCCCACTTTCAGTTGTCATAAAGAGGAACTATTTTTTTTTTTTTTTGAAAGATCACTGATTTGTATTATAAGAAGAGCAAAAGACAAAAAAGGAGCAGAGGGGAAGCTGAGGAAGCAAGCCCATCTAACCTCCGAGAAACAGAAAATTACAACCCTTAAGACTGTCTTCTACTGTGGCCCATTCAATAATTATACACTTGGCCTTACTAGCTACACTCTTGGCTGAGTGCGCCCTATCCTGAAAACATCTTTCTGTCCTTTCTACCCAAACACACCACCAAATAGCGATTATAGCTATTCTCCAAATCCGCATTTTCTGCTTATCCAATCTGATCCCATGCCAAGCTTTTAACAGAAGATCCACTGAATCTGAGAAGCACCAATCTATACCGAACCGGGAGAGAAATTCAGACCATATGAGATTGATAAATGGACAATGAATGAGCAAATGATCCACTGTTTCTTCTTGCTCCATGCACAACAGGCACACATTGACAAGAATCATGCCCCTTTTTCTGAGATCGTCAACTGTAAGGATTTTCTTCCTAGCAACCAGCCACCCAAAAGAAACAAACTTGGGTGGAATAGGTAATTTCCAGACATAACCGATCTGAGGGTCTGAAGAGGGAGAGAGAGGACTGCTGGCCATCTGATTGAATAACGATTTAACCGAGAAAGTGCTGGATTTTTCTGGCTTCCAAATTATTTTATCTTCACTAGACAGGTCTGCGACTGCTCTGAAGATGCAATCCAGCAGCGAAACGTACTCGCTGATTTCCCAGTCTTGAAGATTTCTTCTGCAGTCCACATTCCAAACTGTTTTCCTTCCTTGGATAGAGAAGAAATAATTCACTGTAGCTGTTTGATAAGGATTGAGGAGAAATGTTTCGAAACTCCTCTTTCAATGGCAAGTCCCCTATACATAAATCTTCCCAAAATCTGATTTTATCCCCTTTTCCAATCTCATAGCCGATCCCTTTAAACACCTCCCTATGTAAGGAGACAACATCCCTCCATAGGGCAGAAGCCCTATAAATGGGAGAATTTTTGGTCCACCAACCACCATCTGAGCGGCCGTATATTTGCTTTTAATAACCTTGTTGCAAAGAGCATCGTTCTCGGATACTAACCTCCATATCCACTTACCTAGGAGAGCCCGATTCATGATTTTGAGGTCTTTTATCCCAGCGCCACCTTCCTGAAAATTTTTGCACACCTGCTTCCAATCGACCAGATGGAACTTCTTTTTCTCCTCCTTGCCTTGCCAAAGAAAGTTTCGCCTTAAATTTTCGAGTCCTGTCAATACTGAAGACGGGCATTTAAATAAAGACATGAAGTATAGGGGGAGGTTAGAAAGGGTGGCCTTGATAAGAGTGAGTCTCCCTCCCATAGATAAGTATCTGCATTTCCAAGAAGCAAGATACTTTTCAAATCTATCAACGACCTTATCCCATAAATACTTAGGAGGTCTACCTATGCATAGGGGCAGCCCAACAAAAGTGATCAGAAAGGATGCCGTTGAGCATTGGAACTCTTCCGCGAAACTCCCCACCTCTTCTTCCTCCATATTGATTCCAAGCATCTTTGATTTTGACATGTTTATTCTAAGGCCCAAAACAGCTTCAAAACAGCGAATAGAAGTGTGCAAATTAATAACCTTGACCATATTGGCTTCGCTGAAAAGAAGCGTGTTGTCCGCAAACTAGATATGAGAAATCGGAGTGGCCATCCCTTGCACGGAAATACTGCTTAAGATTCCAACTTCTTGACCTTTTTGAAGCATTCTTGAAAGGGCCTCGCCAACACTGAGAAATAAAAAGGGAGAAAGAGGGTCGCCTTGCCGCAAGCCTCTAGAGCTTTTGAAAAAACCTTTTGGAGAGCCATTCAGGAGAATTGAGAAGTAAGCCGAACCCACACATAAAGAGGAACTATTATTTACATTCCTAAGTGAAATCCTTTGACATCACTATGAAAATCTACAATTGCTTGTTTGTTTACAGCGTGCTGCAAGTTACTTGTAATCACTATTACATCAGTGTCTAGTAGTCTAGCTTGTGGCTCTCGTGAAACGTGTAGTGTGGATTAAATTTAAAGGCGTGACTTGTATCTGTGCCTTTTAAATGTACCTTCAAAAAGCTTATATCATATACATACTGAGTGGTTTTTTACTTGTTTCTTTGTGGTCTTTTATGCAGGTCATACTAAACTTCGTTCCAATCAAATGTCAGAGAACAAGCCAACAATTGGCCTTTCATGGGCACCAAAAGTGCCTCTAATATCCAGTGGAACAAAAACCAGCTCCGAGAAATTACAATGCCCACCACAAGATACGGTGTGGAAACAAGAGAATAAGCTTGTGGATGGACTGTTCCTTCCACCAACAGACCCGAGGAAGCTGAATAAATTGCTAAAGAAACAAGTAAAAGATACAACCGGTAAAAGTTGGTAAGTGGATGCGGAACTTTGTTTTAGCAATTCACTTCAATGCTTCTAAGTTTTATAACAGTTTCTTTTGCATAGGTTTGAAATGCCTGCCCCAACCATCACCCCCGAGATAAAGAAAGATCTCCAAATACTAAAGGTGCTTCTTTCTCTTATCCCATTTGCATGCATTATGTTCTAACCAAGGTGTCCCGTATCGGTATCGGTTGGTGTAACGGTGTCCTCCAAAACCGATACGGATACGGGGGCGTAACGGCCCGTAACGGCGCAAAATTTTTTTTTTGCCAAAAAAATATTAAAAAATATGGATTAAATCTAGAATATTCTAAGCATTCCAAATATGCATTCATTTATAAATTGGAACATGTTTATGGTGGTGTAACGGTCCACTCTTTGGTGAGAAGTTGTATCGTACTGTCTGATGAATTTATGAACCAGATAACCTGAATTTGACTACAGAATTCATATATTTAATTTTCTAACTATCTACTATCAATGATAGATATTTTAGAATGAATGTAAAATGAAAATATCTTACATTAGGTGTTTGCAATTATTTTTGAGGAATTTCTCGAACATACCTGTGGTCCTGTGCAGTGTGGTGCACCGTGCACGTGACTGTGATAGTGTAATTCCTGTCTATGACCTGTCATCCTCAAGTCAAGAATATTAAAAAAAATAATTAGTAGTGTCTGATATACTCCCCTGCAATTTGATTAAGGATTACTTGATTGGTTGTCAGGGGAGCTATTTTAAATTCAAGTTCAGCAGTGTCAAGTGTGTGCATGGCTTCTTGCAATAATACTGTTGTGAGCTGTCTGCTGCAAATACTTACCTTAACACAAATATATACTCACAATCACAAGTCCCCACAAAAATGAAAATCTGCTTTTTTGTGGTTGCTCGACCTCCACATCATCGTCATCGTCACCATCAGGCTGAGGCTGTCCAATAGGTGTAGGTGCTACATATCCATAATATCCAGTGCCAGAAGGAAATACTAGATCAACGAAACTAGAGGATGGTGATCTGACTAGGCAACGACTCGACCGGAATAAGGATATCCACCGGTGCCGTCGAATAGCCATACCGGTGCCCATACTCAGTGTTGAGAATCTTGAGATTGAGAGTGCGTCTTGTGATGAGTAACTTGGATTTGGATCTGGATATCTATAATCATATGGATATTGATCAGGAGGGCTACTCCAACATGAATGTGATGGAACAGGCTCAGTATAACCATCATAATTCAATTCACCATAAGAATTTCCATCATAATAACCAAGACCATGAGCCTGCTGATGTTCCGAACCTCTCGGACCCGGTGCACCACTAGATGTACCCACCTCCTGCTGGCTGTTTCGTGACTCGATACACTCATAAGTCCGACCTCGTGTACCACCTCGTCGCTGTTCATCGACATCGTGATCTGTAGACGGCTGTATAGGGCACTGAGCAACACCAGAAGTGCCAGCACCAGGGGCAGGGGGGTCATCGTCTTCATCCGACACGGTCACGCTACCACTGCTCGTACTCTTTTGTTGATCTTGAGCCGTATCTGTACGTGGCATAAACGCTGCCCCTCTTACTGGGTCCAACACATCTGCACGACTCTCTTGTTGCGCTCTGCGTATTTCTGGGTCATCAATTTTCAATTCTTCACTATCCTCTTCAATTTGTTTTTCCCTTGTTTCCAACCAAGGTAGAAGTGGGTCATCCTCATCATAAAGATTATCCAAGTTTATTGGACAGTAGTCTCCGTCATTAGCAGCGGTAATGCTCCTATGATGTCGTCGCATTCTTAGTTTTATATTGTAGTGCATGAAGACAAGTCTATCTAATGTTCTAGTCTGCAATCTATTCCTATTCTTTGAATGAATGAGCGCAAAACAACTCCAATTCCTTTCGCAGCTAGAGGAAGATGTTGTCTGGCTCAAAACTTTTACTGCAATTTTTTGGAGAGCCTTCGTACTCTCTCCGAAATTAATCCACCATTCGGCCGGTTGCAATCTAGATACTGCATGCTGTGCAAGAGCATCTCCAAAGCTATCAAGGCGATTTCCAAATGTATCTAATTCATTTAATGCCTTTATTTGCAGATCTAAGTCAGGCTCTAATCTCTTTATCACATTTTTTAGCCCGACATGAACTTCATCATCCGCAACAAATGATCGGGCATATCTATACCTAGGATTTAGGTAGTAACCTGCTGCATGAAGATCGTGATGGAGTTGGTTTGTCCATCTCTTGTCGATCATCTTCCAATAAGTCTGCCAACTTCTACAATCACGTTGAATTGCAAGCTTTGCCTTATCCATGGCATCATATAAGAAGCCCATGGTAGGTGCTTCATCGGATTCAACAAGACGGAGTACCCTTATTAGTGGCTCCATCACCTTTAGGATCGCCTTGACCTTCTTCCAATATTTGTTGTCCCGTATGGTGTTAGCAACTTCGACCGGTATTCCTGATGTCTTCTTCCCATGTTTTGTGTTGAGCCATTCTCGGGAAGCGAACATCTCACTCAACTCTTCCCTATGCTGGAATAAACTCTCTAATGCTATAAAGTTTGTTGCGAATCTAGTCGCCGCAGGCCTCAACAACTTTCGTCCTTTCATGAACTTTCTCATTATTGCAACTACTTGATTATGGTTGTAAATAAACGTCGTCACTTCCCTTGCTCTTTCGACCATTTCCTTAATATTCTTCTTCTTCCCAATATCTTCCAATATAAGATCAATACAATGGGCAGCACATGGTGACCAAAAAAAGATGTTTTCTCTTATCCATCAACATATGTCCTGCAAGCTTATATGTTGCTTCATTATCTGTCACAATCTGCACTATATTCTCCTCTCCAATCTCGTCCACAACTTTATCCATTAGTCCATTAATATAAGTAGAATTTTTTGTTGCCTCTGAGGCATCAATTGACTTGTGGTATATAGTTCCTAAGTGGCAGTATACCATGAAGTTGATCATGCTGCGTCTGGTTGGGCCAGTCCAACCATCACACATGATTGTGCATCCTCTGGCTTGCCATACAGGTTTAAAGGTAGCCACGTATGCTTTCACATCCGCATACTCTGCATCTGTCCATTTCCCCCTAATCTCATTAGCGGTGGGAGCTTTTATTCCTTCACCAGCTTCTGCTGCTGCATCAATTACCACCTGCCAATATGGAGAATTGGCTGCGTTAGGAGGTATGTTGGCATGTATAAATAACTTTGCTGCTGCTCTACCTAATTTCTCAACGGAAGTTCTACTCCACATTTGTTTTATCTTCTTTTGTTTAGTTGATTCTTTCCTAAATAGGATTGGATCAATAGAGGGTCTCCTAGGCTCATTTACTTCTTCATCCAAACGTATAGGGGCATCATGTGAAGATGTCTGTCGTTGGCTCCCAAACATACGTCGTAACCCACCAAATCTACCCCCACCCCCACCTGCAGAAGCAGTTGCACTTCCAGTTGCACTCCCACTCCCACTCCCACTCCCCCCCCTCCTGTATCACGCACTGACCCATGCTTGCTAAACATGCGGCGACGTTCTTCCTCTTCACGAGCTAGATGCAAGCTCTCTCTCCTAGCTATATTAAGTTCTCGATCTGAATCTTCGTCAGAATTAATAATATCTTCATCACGAATGCCCATATATTCAAGACCAAACACTTCCTGTCGAGCTGCATCCAAAATATCATCTTTCTTCTTTTGTACAGCAGCACGTTTACCCTTCGACTCATCCAGACTAGCTTGCATTAAAAGCATTATCTCTTTCGGTACTCTACTACATGGCGCAACTTGACCCTTTCGATGTGCCAAATGTTGTTTGAGACGGGTAATTCCACCAGTTACTAGTCTATCACAATACTTGCACTTCATTTGGTGCCTAATACCACCAACCCTCTCACAATGTTGCCATCCAGTATCATTACTTGTTGTTGGCCAAACCCAGACATTTCTTTAGGCTTAGGTAGACACTAGATAATTAGATTTGAGTATGAGTGTATGACCTATGTTAATAAAGATGATTTTATATTCTAACTAAACCCTAAGAAGCTCCAAGGCAAAACCTGTCCAATATAAGCAAATAAAAACATAAAGTCACTAATTCGAAAATAGAAAAAAATTATAAAATGACACTCCAAATCTGTAAAATACACATTAACATGTTCTACTATGATTAACACATCACATGGCATGATTAAAACAGTAAAACAATCATTAAAAAATTATTTTTTAAATTTAAAAAAAAAAGGGCCATAATTAATGCGTAAATAGAAAAAAATATTAAAAAATTATAAAATGGCACCCCAAATCTGTAAAATGCACATTAACATATTTTACTATGATTAACACATCATATGGCATGATTAAAACAGCAATACAACCATTAAAAATTGATTTTTCGAATTTAAAAAAAAAGGGGCAAAATTCATGCGTAAATAGAAAAAAATATTTAAAAAATATAAAATGGCACCCCAAATCTGTAAAATGCACATTAACATGTTCTACTATGATTAACACATCATATGGAATGATTAAAACAGCAAAACAATCATTAAAAATTGATTTTTTGAATTTTAAAAAAAAGGGGCAAAATTCATGCGTAAATAGAAAAAAATATTTAAAAAATATAAAATGGGACCCTAAATCTGTAAAATGCACATTAACATGTTCTACTATGATTAACACATCATATGGAATGATTAAAACAGCAAAACAATCATTAAAAATTGATTTTTGAATTTAAAAAAAAAGGGGCAAAATTCATGCGTAAAAAAAAATAATATTTAAAAAATATAAAATGGTACCCCAAATCTGTAAAATACACATTAACATGTTCTACTATGATTAACATATCATATGGTATGATTAAAACAGCAAAACAATCATTAAAAATTGATTTTTTGAATTTTAAAAAAAAGGGGCAAAATTCATGCGTAAATAGAAAAAAATAAAAATAAAAATATAAAATGGCACCCCAAATCTGTAAAATGCATATTAACATGTTCTACTATGATTAACACATCATATGGCATGATTAAAACAGCAAAACAATCATTAAAAATTGATTTTTTGAATTTTTTAAAAAAGGGGCAAAATTCATGCGTAAATAGAAAAAAATATTTAAAAAATATAAAATGGCACCCCAAATCTGTAAAATGCACATTAACATGTTCTACTATGATTAACACATCATATGGAATGATTAAAACAGCAAAACAATCATTAAAAATTGATTTTTTGAATTTTAAAAAAAAGGGGCAAAATTCATGCGTAAATAGAAAAAAATATTTAAAAAATATAAAATGGCACCCCAAATCTGTAAAATGCATATTAACATGTTCTACTATGATTAACACATCATATGAGATGATTAAAACAGCAAAACATATTAAAAAAAGTATAAATACCTATTTTTGACAAATTTATGAAAAATGGCCCACCAAGCTTTAATTCAACAAAATCCGCAATATAATGTGTTTTTTCCTCAAATATCCAGCCAAGGTTGGTCGAAATTAGTAGTAGAAGGAGTGAGAAACAGTTTGGAAGCAAGAAGTTTCGAAAAAACATCAAAAATGGAGCTTAAAATGCAAAAAAAAAAATGGCCGTTTTTCGACCGTTAGGGCGCTGACCGTTACGGCTGACCGTTACGCCCGTATCGGCCGTTACGCCCGTATCAGCCCCGTATCGGCCGATACGGGTACAAAAAATCGAATTGGCCGTTTCGGCCCCGAAACGGGTAACGGTTCGCACCATTACCGTTACGTATCGGCCGATACGGCCGATACGTAACCGATTTGGCATTCCATGGTTCTAACATACTTGGACCTTTATTTTATGCTGAATTGTTTCATTTTTTTGGGAAATGCGAAACCACCTAAATCCTACACATGGCTAAACATGCCAAAGTGGTATGTGCATGAGGTCTGGGTTGTTCATTTGGTTGGTCCCATTAGTCCAAAAATGGGTTTCTGGTCATCATGTAAGCCACATCTATGACAAAATGGGTGGTTATCCAAAAAGTGACCAGTGGTATGAGTCTACCCACCTGACGGCTCATGTTTGGGCCATGGAACATACCCCCGCACCCTAACAAATGAGTGATTGAATCCTGCATGCATGTGCATGTGTGTTGACTAAGATTCAGATGGGCTACCCTCACAAGAAGCCATAGCAGGGTTCTTATTTGTTTGCTATCATGCACATTTTAATTCTATACATTTCAGTCTTAAGGTTAGATTCAGTGTTTCAAATAGCGCCCGTAGCGTAGCGGTAGCGTACGCTACGTAGCGTAGCATGGCCGTAGCGCTACGTAGCGTCCCAAATAGCGTAAATCCCCTGTAGCATACGCTACCGGGGTCGTAGCGTACGCTATAGCTATGTAGCGCGTAGCATCTGTAGTGTAAGCTACAATGTATTTTTTTACTGTTTTATTTTTTTATTCTTTTTTTCACGTCTTCTTTGTTTCTAATGTTGAGGAATGTAACACTTGCATTGTACTTGATACTTTTAACCTATGAGATTTTTATTTCTTTTCATAATTGTGACTTGTGGTTTCAATTAGACATTATTAATTAAAGTAGTTAGCTTAGAAAATTGTTGATGTGATAATTATTTAATTTGGCTTATATATGTGGATTGGCTTTTGATAAATGATAACTAATAACTTTTTTGAACATGCTTATAATTTATAAAATGAATCATCTTTTAGGCATTTATATATATATATATATATATATATATATATATATATATATATATATATATATATATATATATATATATTCACTATTTATTATATTTGTCCTATTTTAAAATTAAAAAAATAGAAGAATCGTGTAGCTTACGCTACACGCTACGTATTTATGCTACACGCTATAGAGCGCTGAGCGCTACGCATCACGCTACCGCTATTTAAAACACTGGTTAGATTTGCCATTCCACCATGCAAATGCTCTGAAAGAACCTTGAGCATGGTCATGGTCTTGCACTTGTGCCACAGCATTGTTAAGGATTTTTTTTTTTTTTTTTTTTTTTTTTTTTAAATTTAATTTAAATATTTTTTTTTTTTCCGGACTCAAGCAACATTGAGCACTGTGTCCCTCATTATTGCAGCAACAATGCATCCTCACAACTTTAAAACCTTGGCCCCTAAACTCGATCAACTATGACCTTGAACCAGAGTTCCGTTGTGCTAGGAGCTCAAGCACTCAAATGAACCATCCACCTTGTATGATGGAGAGTTCTCTTGTGGCTTGCATAGGCAATCTTTTTGGTTCCTCCTTTCATTATCAACTTTCCATCTATTCTGAGCTTTCCAACAATCTTGAGTACGTACATAATGCCTATGGGAGCCTATTTGGCAAGTGGTTGTGCATAGGAGTCTCCATCCTCATTGCATAGAGTTCCATTGTGCTAGAGGGTTGAACAGTCAAATGAACCATCCACCTTGTATGATAGAGAGTTCTCTTATGGCTTGCATAGGCAATCTTTTTTGTTCCTCCTTTCATTCTCAACTTTCCATCTATGAGCTTCCCAACAATCTTGAGTGTGTACATGATGCCTATGGGAGCCTATTTTGGCAGGTGTTTCTGAATAGAGGAGTCTCCATGCTCATTGCAAGTGAGAGAGCTTCTCATGTCAAATCTTGAAGTGAGCTTCCCAGGATGTAAGTGGGTCTGCTTTGCAAAGCATACTGCTTAGGCTACTTTCAAGAGTAGGATGCGGGATCCTTCTCTTCCCAGGTTCTTGATCTGAGTGGCCATACCATGTTCATTGAATGCAAAAGATTGGTCAATTCTTTTTAGCAGTGCAGTTTTTATACATGTGGTTTACCTGCTGATCAGTCTGGCCTGAATTTTGGACCACAATGGATACAATAGAGCTCACCTAATGAACAACCTAGATCTCACAAGCATGCCATATTGGAAGTTGGGCACGTGGGGATTCCCCATGAGTAGCCTGCTTTTCTCCTTTGCAAAATGTGTCCTATTGCATATTAGGTGTGTATTATCAATTATGCTACTTGTATATGTCCTTGCCTTGAGGAATTACTTATTCATCCTGGTGGATATTGTTGGATGGACCAAATTTCTTTCTAATTCATTCCTTGCAGTTCTTTCTGAAGAAATATGATCTGCTCCTACTGCTTTCTAGAGGGATCATATGATCCTTATTCTTTATATGTAGGGCTCATGTTGTGATGATCCAAACCATTGATTAATCTAAGGGGCACCACCATGGATGGCACATGTACAAAAGTCCCCCAGATTGGAGGACCCCAGACATATTTTGGCTTCCATTCTATTGAATGTTTGCCATGGTTGAATTCTTTCTTGACCATCTATTCACTGGCAACTGAATTGAAGGGTTAAGATTTCTCCGCACGGAAATTCTAGGGACATGTCCATCCACGTAGGACAAGGTACTCTGTATTGGTAACGGTGGCCGTAAGGGTCACTGCCGTTACCGATACGGGTATCGGTGGCGTAATGACCGTTACGACCCTTGTAATGGTTGAAAAAAAAAAATTGCTTGAAAAGTTCTGAAAAAATATTTAGAAAATCTATAATAATGTAAATATTCCAAATATGTATTGATTTTTTGTTTTGAACATGTTTATGATAGCGTAACGGTCCACTATTTGGTGAGAGTGTTGTATCTGGTTGTTTGGTGAATTTGTGAACATGATTATGTCTCTAATATTTACACATCACAATCGAGCTTTAGAACTAGAAATTAAAAAAAGTCATAAATAGCACATTTTATTTTTTGAAAAAATGGCCATTGAAGTTTTTATTCATCCAAATCGCTTCAATCTACAGTTTTAATCCTAAAAAATATAGTAAAAGTGGTCGAAATATATTGTAAAATAATATAGGAAAGTTTTTGGAATAAGAAAAGTGGAAAAATGAGGAGAAAATTGAATTTAAATAGAAAAAAAAAAGATCGCCGTTTTTCGACCGTTACGGGGGTAACAATGTTTTGCCCCGGAACGACCTATATGGCCCTCATAACGGCCGATACGGTCTCAGAAAACCAGCTATACTTTTTCGGCCCCGTATCGTGTAACGTCATGGGCCCATGGCCGTTACCTATCCATATCGGCCTTTATGGCTGTAACGTAACAGATACGGAACACCTTGACGCAGGACTCATCAGGTCGATACGGAACACCTTGACGCAGGACTCATCAGGTCGATTGTCTTGATTATGAGTCCCACTGTCTTCTTGTATTTCTGGGTGAAGGCAAGGAGAATCTGGGAATCACCTTTATTTGGATTTTGCTCCTTTTTTTCTAATGAATTACAAAATTTCTTTGAGGGGAAAAGAGCAACAGGCTGAAGACCAGAGTTATATCAGGGGCGAACTCTCTCCTAAACACAGATGGACCTCGACGCCCCTTCCTTTGCTAACATATTAACAACATCATTGGCTTCTCACTAACATGTTTGAATGAGATATTCAAGCTTGATGAGAGACCCCTGATTTTGTTAAAGATGTAAGAAAGCCTCCATAGTTGAAAGCCATTAGAGGCCCAACTACATGGTTGGAATGCCCAGCCACTATAATCTTTTCATTCACATAGCCAAAGAGAATGTGGAACCCCTCTTTTAAAGCTGTAGCATCTGCCATACTCAAGTTGCCCCAACCATCTGGGCCTAGTAAGGGGGTTTGAATCCTCATCATTTCTAACATAGCCCATATTCCTAACAGTGCCCAGGTTGCTTGCCAATATCTGTTGGAGTTGAGCATATACCAATCTTCAGGATGCCTTCCCACTTCAATTGATTCATTTTCTTTGTGTACTCCCTATCCACAACTGCCCCCATGCATTCGATAAAAAGCAACAAACAAGTCTTACGAAATGTTGTTCTGTTGGGAGTGCACTAAAAAATAAAGAAGGTAATGTTATCAATAAGAATTCCAACCAGGACTTCCTGATTATCGAAAATTCTTTTGTTCCTTTCTTTCCACGTACCCCGTGCATTGG
This sequence comes from Magnolia sinica, assembly GCF_029962835.1. Lineage (NCBI taxonomy): Eukaryota > Viridiplantae > Streptophyta > Magnoliopsida > Magnoliales > Magnoliaceae > Magnolia > Magnolia sinica. The sequence continues at coordinate 48,336,187 of NC_080585.1, read as the reverse complement.
ACCTGCCCCAATCCTTGAAAATCTTCTTAAACAATTATTAGAACACCCATTTTCCAAAGATCTTAATGAAATGACTCCATATTTTCCTCACAACCTTGTAGTGGACAAAGAGATGTACCGGGTTTCCTCACATATAGCACAGATCTCTCTCTCTCTCTCTCTCTCTCTCTCTCTCTCTCCCTCTACATTTATGTGTGAGTGTGTGTGTTTGTTTGTTTTACATGGTAAAGACTCGGCATGATATGCTTGCATGTTTGTAAATTGTCCATTGTGAGTACTTTGTTGGCTATAACCACCCAACAAAAAGCCTCCACCCATGAGGATGATGTTTGGTAGAGCCAATAGAACTGGAATATGGTAGAGCTACTCGCTCCACGATACATGCTAGTGAGCTCTACTTGGATGGCTCATGTTTCAAAAGTCGCACCAATTAGACGATCCTGTCCATCACATTTCTCTTAATTTCCCTTGAATGTTTGTCCATTAACTATTTTCTTCCCAAAACTGTCACTTTGAAGGCCATCTTTCAAATGGATAGGGTAATTCATAATTGGATATTTGTGTATTTGGAAACACTATCTATCCAAAATAGGGCCAACTAGATGGAAGGACCAATGATCCAATTGATTCATTAACTTGTCACTTGTAATACAAGTGAATTGACTCTACCATATTCCTGTTTTACTAGCTTTACCGTATCATCTACCCCGCCCACAATGACACCCCTTTTCCTCACACTCCACAAGGAGAGTAAGCATCACTGTTATCTGTTAAGTAGGGGTGGCAATGGGCCAAGCGACCCCCTCAGCCCGATTTTGGACTAGGGGTGGCAATGGCCTGCCCTATGCTTGTCCTGAATTCCAACTAATCAGACATCTTAATGAGGCCATAGTATTAATATCTACTTTTATGCCCTTAGTGGAGTTCTTTTGACTCTTGCACGGTATCTCTCTTAGGTTCTTGGATGGAATTGAGTGCCACTTTCCCTAACACAGGATACCAATAGTGTAGACAATGACCGTCAATCACATAACATGTTCCACATGAATTACAAAAGCTATAGATAATCACATAGTAGAGTTAGTGAGGAGGAATCAGATAAAGCAGATGAATAATCATCAAATAACCGTTTCATAAAGAACAGATAACAATAAAAGATCCAAAAAATGGGTCAAATCAATCAAAATAAATCACTAGTGTTGAAGACAAAAAATGAGTCCTTAAACGCTACTCTACTCCTATTCGCATCGCCCTACGATGCTCCTCAGCTCATAGCTAATGCACACACATCCTCTACTTCACTTCCATCCCGTCCCTTCTAACCTTCTACACAATCAGGTTAGCAATCTGTCAGATGATATGTTAAGTATCATTCCTTGGGATCCATGGAAGGTGAGAGGAGAGAACCATTTTTGCATTGGCTTCCCAAGCAAGTTGCCTTTGGTAGGCGCAACACTAGGCCTTAAAGTGTCCTGGCTTTCCATGGTGCTAGCATCCCTTCTTGTTCTTGCCGTTACCATTCCATTTGCCTTTCTTGCTTCCAGAATTGCCTCTCCCCTTTAGGTTGTCGTCCTTATCCTTTTTTTCATCATCCCTCTTGTGCTTTTGAGAATTGGACTTGCCATCAGAGGTACCTTTTGCCAACTGCACCACATGCCCCTTGTGACGTCTTAGATTGTTAACCTCATAGAAGATCAATTGCATGTGGGGCTTCTCCTCATCATATTTGAGCTTCATCATGTTATAGTTGTCAATGAACCTATCCTATATAGGTGTCAATGACATGGGGATGCCATTTATGATGGTCTCATCCTCCATGTCATGTCCAATTAGCTGCAGTTCATTGGCTAGTTCGATCATTTTCATGACATGCTCATTAACCGAGGCGCCTTCCTCGAGTCTCAAGGAGTATAATTGTCTTTTGAGGGTTTGGACTGGAGCATTCACCCAGGCACCAAACCTACCCTTCAGGCACATGTATCTCCCTAACCTTTATCATGTTCTGCATCTGGTTGCAGAGCATATCAGATATGGAAGGCAATATGAACACTTTGGCTACCTCATTGTTTCCTTCCCACTTGGTGAATTTGGAAGAGACAGTCAGGGACTCATCATCGAAGGCAGGGTTGGGTTTAGGCAATGAAGGCTCCTGAATGACATATAGGACTCAATTAAGAGTGAGTACTAGTTTGAGCTTCTGGGACCAATTGATGAAATTCTTCCCAGTCAACTTCTCAGAGGTGATGATCGTAGAAATCGTTTTTAGTTTTGACATGATCGTATGGCCATAAACCTTAGATTAAAAAAAAAATTAGATTAAAACTTGGTGTTCTTTCATCTTGTGCTAGGAAATGTAATATTTTAAGCACACAGACATGGAGCACATCCTGTCATGTCCCCAGTATGACTAACATTTCCCACTGCACGAAGCAGCCAAGGGTAATATAACCAAGCCTCGTAACATCCATCCGCAGGCTGACCTTTCATGTAGAGCATGCACTAGGGTTGTGAGTGCCAATTTAACACCGTACATGAAACTCAACTCAAATGCATCTCACATCACAAATTTGCATGTAGCATAATCATATGCATGAACCACAAGGCGTCTGGACTATCTTGTCCTCCCTCATGCATTGCACCATACATGTAGGTATGCGACTAAGGCGCTTTCAACATTTGTGAGGCCTCAAGGCACAACTTACATCAACATACGTGGGATTATCGTGCCAAGGTCTTCATGACCCGCGAACCAACAAACATGATATAGAAAAGGTACGTGATTGGGCCTTCCATTGCTTAATTTGGACGATGTGATTAATACATTGAGCACGAGCTACCTGTCAAGTTTCAGCCTGATCCAATCTCAAATAGGCGAGATCCATCTATAAAGGATCCAACGGTCTAGAACCTGCCCTGGATAGATCTAATCATGAAAGGTCAGATCCTAACAATCTAATAGCTTCCTCATGTGGAATAACACTTCCTCATGGAATTTGAGCTCAAACGGGTCACCAATGGGTGAGATAGGGTCCAATTAAATACGATTGCACACTTGCTACTCATTATGCAAGGTTCGTCAAGAAACACAATTCAGTGACCATACCACGCAGTGTCTAGGGTTAGATCATCATTCCATTGATTCACCCAACATGGCCAAGCTTGTAATTGTACGATCAAATGAAAATCTAACCAATCAAGTGGGTTTATATCATCGCATGGTCAGACTCACCATAATGAGGACCCCACATGACCATCATAGGTCACACATGTGGCGCCACCATCCACTGAGGTTGGGTAGACCCCACATATGCCATGCGTGTTGGACTAATTGTAAAGATCTTTTTTTTTTTTCGAAAGTAACGAAATTTTATCAATGCTCGCGTGCAGCGAGCATAACAACACCAAAACACACCAAAAAAAAGAAAGAAAGAAAGAAAAAGAACTAGGGAGAATGGCTTGACGATGCCCCCTTTACATACAAAGCCCACTCGCACACCATACCCCTCACCCGATGATATTTTCTCAAGATGTACATGCATTACGAAAACATCTCCCATTTCTCGCTCCCCAGATAGCCCAAAAAACCGCCAGGATGGTAAGCCTCCATGCAACCTTGCCATCCTTCCCTATTCCTTGCCCCCGTGCCAAAGCCCAGAGCAAATCTTCCACTGTCTTTGGCATTACCTAATCCATGTTGGAGGTGGACAGGAAATAATGCCACACCTTTGCAACAAAGGAACAATGAAGAAAGAGATGATCTATCGTCTCCTCATTTTCCATGCACAACAAGTAAACATTGGGGAGAACAAGGGCCCTTCTCTAAAGGTTGTTGATAGCCAAGGTATTCACTTGGTTCGTGGGCAGGGAAAGAATTACATAGATATGTTCAAAACAAAAAAAAAAGTCAAATATCCGACAGTCCGGATCTCTCCATGCAAAGTTAATGGGATGGTTTGACTCCATGATTGAGCGTTCCTTTGATCAATTCGAGCTGATGAATGCTTCCAAGACGTGCCAATTGGGCTAGGGAGCAATCTTCAGCTCAATCAGATCTGATCTAAATGGTCCGTTGTAGGTTAAGATAAAACTAACGGACGGTCCAGGAATTTTCTGGGCATATCTGAACAGTGACTGTCCAATCTGATCTATCCATCTTGAAGAGCAAGTCAACAACATCCCTCAGATCAAATTTCATCTCAATCCGATCTCAAGAACATGAGATATGGTCCACTCAATAGACGCCATTGTTTGATTATCGGAGAACCGATCTTGTCTGTCTAATAACTTTGCAGTCTGAAGTCCGATCGGGGTGAATGACCACTTGTTTCGAAGCTATTGACGAGCACCACAATACTATTGGATCAAATCTCCCAAAGGACTCCTGTAAATAGCCCAAGAGTGGGTCGCAAGTTGTTTTCGTCAATTTTGAAACTGTGGGCTGCATGTGCAACGACGCACCATCTTGTACAACTAAGATCTTAGTGCTCATCTCTGTTTTGGGTGAGCGACCACTTGTTTCGAAGGCCTTGTTGAGCATTTCAAGATAAACGGTTCAAGTATCAAAGGAGAGCCCTAAAGTGGCCAAAAATTGGTGACGAAGTGCTGGCCTGAAATGTTCTAAATGCCAGTCCATATATTGCCCAAAACGTGGGCCCCACAAGTTGATCCAGTGGTCCAACGGGCGTGGAGTTCAATTCTCATCATGAAACGGTGGGCCATGCCCCCAGTGGTCACATGCAGTGTTCGAAATATCGGTATCGCACAATGTATCGCACCCTTGGGATACAGATACGTATCGGTTATCTCACGGGATATATCGTTTGTATCGCATAGTTTATCGCACTTTTTGGGAAACATGGGGAAACATTGGGAAAATGGTTGAATTTTTTAATGAAACTTTGAGGATTGTTAAAAAGGGCCTTAATACACACTTTTAAATCATAATATCTCAAAAAAAAGATGCACATAATGAATTTCCTTTGTATAGGTTCCTAAGTTATGCGATGTTTAACTGAACTAACGCAACTATTTTTAAATTGAACGGTGTAGATATTGCTCTAATATGATCTAATATGATCTCTAAAAATAGATGAACGGTGTAGATATAATAAATACATCACTTTGGGCCCATGTAACTTTGATCTCCTTTGAACCGTTCGTGCAACTGGAGCTCGAGGAGCATCAGTGCTCGTCTTTGCACGTCACGGACGCGGATTGCGTCCTACCCCTGCCCGTCTCTAGCCCCAAACGGGCAGTTTTGTGGGTTGGGCCCACCTTGAATGTATGTGATCTATCCACACCATCCATTCGTTTTTCCATCTAATTTAAGGGGTTGAGCCAAAAATTGAATCATATCCAAAGATCAAGTGGACCATACCAGAGGAAACAACAGGGATAATGATATCCATCGTTGAAACCTTGTTAGGCCCAACAATGATGTTTATTTGTCATCCAACCTATTGATAAGATCTTACAGACATGGATGAAGGGAAAATTTAAATATAAACTTGATCTAAAATTTATGTGGCCCCCAAGAAATTTTCAACGGTAGACGTTCAATTCAACTGTTTCCTATGGTGTGGTCCATTTGAACATTGTATATGTTTCATTTTTGGGTTGAAGCCCTAGAATTATCTATTAAAATAGATGGACGGAGCAGATAAAATACATAAATCATGGTGGACCATACAGAGTTTACTCAGCACACTAAGCGTAGTGAGTTACTCCGTACGGTAATTGGATTGCGTACTGAGTTACTCAGTATGCTTTTATCGTACTGAGTAAACTCAGTTGGGCCTACTATGAATTTATGTGGTTTATCCACACCGTCCATCCATTTTTACAGATAATTTTAGGGGTTGATCCCAAAATTGAAGTAAATACAAAGCTCAAGTGGACCATTACATAGGAAACAGTGTGGAATAATGATTTCCACCGTTGAAACCTTCCTAGTGTCTAAAGTAATTTTTATTTGTCATCCAACCTGTTCGTAAGATCACAAAGACATGGATGAAGAGAAACCACAAACTTCAGCTTGATCCAAAACTTCTTTGGCCTCCAAAATTTTTTTAATGGTAGAGGTTCAATCAAATTGTTTCCTGTGGTGTGGTCTACTTGAGATTTTAATTTGCTTCGTTTTTAGGTAAAGCCCTAAAATTATCTTTTAGCATAGATTAACGGAGTGGATAAAATAAATAAATAACAGCGGACCCCACACAGTTTACTCAGTACCCTAAGGGTACTGAGTTACTCAGTACGCAATCCGCTTCTAGCGCGGATTACTGAAGTCACGTCACCAAGTTACGTGGGTCCCACCACGATGTATTTTTTTCTATCCACACCATCCATCCATTTGAACAGATCATTTTAGGGGTGAGCCAAAAAATGAGTCAGATCCAGAGCTCGAGTGGACCCCACCACAGAAAACAGTGGAGAGAGTGACGTTCACCATTAAAAATTTCTTGAGGGCCACAAGAGATGGATGATTAAGATGATATTTGTGTTTTCCATTATTCCATATCTTTCTGGACTTATGAACAGATTAGATCACAAATAAACATTATGATGGGACCTCAAGAATGCTACGAGTTTCAATGGTGGGCGTCACTCTCTCCGCTTTTTTCTGTGGCGGGGTCCACTAAAGATTTATATCTACATCATTGTTTGTGTCATGCCCTAAAAAATTATTTCCAAATTAATGAACGGTGTAGATACGACACACACATTACCGTAGGACCCACAGAACATGGACACCACTTTATATGATTGTACATTAAGTAACTCAGTACGCTTAGCGTACTGTGTAAACTCATGTGAGGTCCACCACGATTTATGTATTTTATCTGCTTCGTCCATACATTTTAATAGATAATTTCAGGGCTTTAGCCCAAAATAAACCATATACAATGTTTAAATGGGCCACACCTTACAAAACAGTTGAATTGAACATCCACCGTTGAAATACCATTTTTGGCCACAAAAGTATTAAATTTAGATGACTAATGAACATCACTGCAGGGCCCATATGATCTTATTAAATTCACATTTTCCTTTAATCCACGTCCATATGATCTTATTAACGGTTTCGATGACTGATAAACATCACTACAGGGGCCAGAAAGGTTTCAACGGTGGAAATCAGTGTCACCACTGTTTCCTGTGGTATGATCCACTTCCCGTTCTAATTTTTGGGATCAACCCATTAATTTAGATGGGAAAACAGATGGATGGTGTGGATAGACCACATACATTAAAGGTGGGCCCCAACTGAATTTACTGAGTACGATAGGAGCATGCTCAGTAAACCACACCCGCACCGATCCCCATTTTCACCCCTCCCGCCCCATGTTCTTCATTTTACCTCTCTGTCACGAGCGCTCTCCCTCTCCTTCACGCAACGAGGTACTCTCTCTCTCTCTCTTTCTCTCTCTTTTCTAATTCAAAATTTTTTGATTTTCCACAACCCACGGCATCGGGGTGGGTTGTATTGGTGATATCGGTGATATCGACGATGTATCGCATGATGTCGACGATATATCGCACGATATCGACGATATCTGAAGTTTTGGATTTTTCGTATCTTCCAGATGTTATCGGTGGAGTTCCGTCTCGCACTGGTGCGATACCGATAATATCGGCCGATATATCGGCCGATAGTATCGATATTTTGAACACTGGTCACATGCTCCAATCAGCGTGCTGCTGAATTGATTTGAACAGTATCAATCGTATATACACAATAGACGGTATGGATCATGTAGAGATGTGGGCCCATTATGCTTTTAGAAATTTCTGATTTTTATAACCTTCTAAAACCCAAATTCTTTAAAGTATGATCTTCTAGTCAATAGGACTGTAGACTGGTCCAATGGGCGTGGGGTTCAATTTTCATCATGAAACGGTGGGCCATGCCCCTAGTGGTCGCATGCTCCAATCAGCGTGCTGCTGAATTGATTTGAACGGTATCAATCGTATATACACAATAGACGGTATGGATCACGTAGAGATGTGGGCCCATAATGCTTTTAGAAATTTCTGATTTTTATAACCTTCTAAAACCCAAATTCTTTAAAGAATGATCTTCTAGTCAATAGGACTGTAGAAAAAAAAACAATAGGAAATTTCTAAGCAATAGGATAGGAGGTGTGACATGGCATGGAGAAAAACAAGGAGAGAGTGCTTGTGCACATCTCCCCTCATCCCATTCAAACATCCGTACAGACAAAACCCCATAGGGGGCTGACATGGACGAGGGCCCCATGTGGCCCATTGATTGCGTGATTCAAGCTGTCCATTCAATTCCTCTCAGCAAGCTTTCCAAAGAGCCCAATATGCGCACTTGATGCATGCATCATGTCCATGTTCCAAAATATGTGGTTATAAAAGCATCTCTTAGATCCACACATCTGATCATGACCACATTGAATCCAGGCCTTCCAATATGATGTACATGATGTGCCCAAGAGATTTAACATGAATATCCTACACAAAAACCCGAGGACGGCAAAAAGACCGCCGCCAAATATACCCCACATGGAAAGTGTAAAAACATGGCTCTCAACAATCAACACTTAATCAAAGCCACAAATTGGATTAAATCATGTCACTAGACACATTAACAAATACCAAACATGTTCAAAGGAAACAAAGGTATGGATCAACTCACAATCCTCAAAATGATCCACCATTCAATACGCATTGTAGGCAACATGGTGAGATCGAAATGTTTGGACCCAATTCAGGTGTCCGTTTGCGCTCAAACTTGTTCTAGATTGATCCTTATGTAGAGAACTATGATTTGACGGTTTTATATGCCCACGGACATTGACCATATTGCTAGAATTTTTAGAAATTACCGGTTATTGTGACTCGGGACCACTATGAGGGGATAAGAGGAGACACATGCAAGCACTCTCTCCACCTTTCTCTTTCCTTGTTTTTCTCCATGCCATGCCACGCCACGCCTCCTCTTATTGGTTAGAAATTTCTATCTGTTCCACCCCCCCAGCGCCCGCCCCCCCCCCGCCCACACACACACACACTAAAATCCTATTGGATAGAACAAGTTGAAAGGAAAGCTTTCAAGATGGAAAAAGGCAACATCTTTCTTTGGGTGGTGAGTTGACATTAATCAAAGCGGCCTTTTCGAACATTCCCCTCTACTTCATGTCTCTCTTTACATGCCCACAATCTGTCCTGGATAGGTTGGAAAAATCAAGGCACGATTTCTTATGGAGCAGGGTAGAGGAAAAATAGAAATTTCATCGTCTAAAATGGGAAGAGGTTTGTAAGCCTATTGACAAGGGGGGAGTAGGAATACAGGTTTTGGATACTATGAATTTGGTGTTGCTAGGGAAATGATTGTGGAGGTTAGCCGAAGGGAGAACGTGGAGGGAAGTAATTGCTAGCATGGGACTCAAGATGGGGGATGGAGGGTCAAGGATTCTTCTCATTATAAGGTGTCAGGCTTGTGGAAAGCAGTCTTCTTGGTGGTTCGTAGGTTTAAAGAGTGTGTGTTGTTTTCCCTTGGTGATGGTACGTGCATTCGCTTTTGGGAGGATGCATGGTGCGGAGGAAGACCGCTTTAGGTGGAGTTCCTGAGGTCAGCTCGCCTTTCTCCAGAAAGGAATATGACAATAGCTTTTTTTTTTTCCTTGAGTGGAGATGTTGTGGTTTGGTCTCTCCTATACAGTAGGGATCTCTTCTATGAGGAAGTGGACAACTTTATAAGACTCCTGGACTACCTCCCATGTTGTAATCCCAACTGGGGTGATAGGGACACGTTGGTGTGGCATGCTCAAAAGTTGGGTCGGTTCTCAGTTTGTTCATTCGACAAGCTGCTTCAGAAGCCATGTCGGAGGAGAAGAGGATACATAATTACTTCTTTTTGATCTATGGCGCCCCTCCCAGGGTAGTAGTGTTTTCTTGTTTGGTGGGTAGAAAGAGGGTGCTTGCCGTTGATATCCTTATAAGAAGGTCCATGTTTCTTCCCAACATCTGTGTGATGTGTATAAATGATGCTGAATCGATCGTTCACCAATTTCTCTACTGCTCTTTTGCTAGAAGGTGTAGGAGAGCGTCGTTGCCCTATTCAACATTGCCTTGGGTACTGTCGGGGTCTATCGAAACTCAGCATGGCATGATGGTAGAATTGGAAGGAAGGAAAAGTGGTTTGGCAGCTTATCTTGATGGCTGCTCTTTGGGCCATTTGGGGGAACAAAATAGTCATTGTTCCCGAAACAGGAGCGGTTCAGTGGCAAAGGTTGTAAGAAAGATCAAGCTTCAAGTGGTTAGATGGGTTTCCGGTTCCAATGTCGTAGATGCTTGTAATCTTGTTTCCTTGTTTGGGCCATAATTTTCTTTTCTCATCCTAGTTTTTAGTAAGTTGTGTTCTCTTATTAAAGTTTTGCAACCTTTCAAAAAGGGAAAAAAAAACATTAATATTATGCTTTATAATGAATAGTGGTGGCCATCCAAGGTGGAAGCAAGGTATTCCAGAACGGTTACATAATGGCAGATGGTAACCATTACGCATTACGGGGTCAAAACAGCTTTCACAGAAAAATCGACTTGGAATTGTCCCGTAATGAAATAGGTTTGTTAAAAAGAAGAAGAAGAAGCTGTTATGGCTGTTGTGGCTGGTATCATAATGGTAATGACAGTAGCCGTTACGGTCACCGTTACTGTTATGGAATACCTTGGGTGGAACTGATCATCACTTAACTATTACCCTCTCAATTATATATGTGAGCACAGTACCTGTAGCTAGGGGTAAAAAATTGCACAGCTTTTTCAAATTGCTGAAATTATCTGGAAATTATGCCGTAGAGCCTTTGCAGTGCATGTGGCAAGGTGGTATGTCAATCAGGACTGCCCATCTAATGAGCCTCTGATATTAAGAATGCCCAAACCCCCAGCCCTAATGTGCTTAAAAACCTCCTCCCGATCCAGCAGGTGAAATCTGTGGACCTCTTTACTAGCTCTCCACAAGAATTTCTTAACGCTTCGATCATGGCCACAGCTATGACCGGAAGTTGGAGGACCGAGATCATTTAATAATTAGTCAAGGACTGATTTAATCAATGTGATCTTCCCACCCAAGGGTAACAGCTTACCCATATAGGAAGCAAGCCATCTAGAAAATTTCTTGAGAAGGGCATCCCACATTCCCAGCCCTGGGTGGCAAGCAAAACCAAGGACCCTAATAAGCTTGATCAGAAGGATGTCCACCCTTCACTGAATCTTCGGCGCCAAAGATTGAATGAGATTGGATTTCCGTATTTATCCCGATCACACTGCTTTTGGAGGGAGACTCGTGACAATTTCAAAACATGGCAGTATCTCTGAAAATTCGAATCTCACTCCGTGACCCGTCCCCAAATAGAAGAATATCATCAGCATATTGAACATGTGAGACATTAACCTCCCATTTCTGATCCTCATCCCATTCATAAGGCCTTTTTTTTAGGTAGGGGTCCGCTATGTCCGTGCAGTTTGCAACACAAGGGCGGCACACAAGGACCACAATAGCAAGATATTGTGATGGGCCCTCAAAAGGAATTAATATCATGTATCAGATTCCTCGCCCCCCCCCCCCCCCCCCCCAAATCTTAAAATTACCATGTATCAGATATTAAACTGCCCATTAGTAAGAACTGTTTGCACTGCATTCTGTATGTTCTCGACAAGGCTTCAGCTAACAAAAAGAACAACAAAAGGGGCAATGGATCCTGTTTTATAATACCCCCTTACACCTGGGAAAAAACACCCATGGGGAGAGCCATTAATAAGATCTGAAACCAAGGTCACTTATATATAGGGATAATTGGTTGGAAAAAGATCTATGAAGCCAACCAAATAGCCGGGACAAGGCTATGATGATAACGAGGATGATGATTAACTGCGATTTTTTGTTGCACAAATACGCATTTGTTTGTTTGTCTGCATTTACTTGTGTAAGGTCTTGATGGTTTGTAAGTTTTGCTGCAGATGAGAAGTGTTATTGATCCAAAGAGGCATTACAAAAAGGGTGATTCCAATACACTTCCTAAGTATTTCCAGGTTAGTTTGCATGTCTTTGTACTACTGCGATGGAAAAAAAATTGGCCAAAATTAATGGGTTAATAATGTTCATTCAGGTGGGCACAGTTATCGAATCTGCATCAGATTTCTTCTCAGGCAGGCTTACTAAGAAGGAGAGGAAGCCAACACTGGCCGACGAACTGCTCTCTGATCGTTCCCTTGGAGACTACAGGTGCAACATTTTGATCTTTATGTGGAAGAGGAATGCCACTTGCGGCCATGGCATCTTGGATGTGTCAATCACGAAAGTGCCTGAAACATGCTGATATGGCACACGTAAAAAAGATCTGGGACTTTCCTTGGGTGGGCCCCATGGTGAATGCATCGTAAATCAGGATGGTCCACACATATATGTTGACTGTGGGCAATTGGCTATCCATTTCTCCTTACTGGCCATTCTCCTGCAAGTGTGGTCCAGTTGATGTGTGAAGCAGCCATGTATGCTCGATGGCTGGACCTGATCTCGCATGTGTTCCATGTGTCATGTCAGCCTGTGTGGTGCGATTGGGCTTGGCACACGTAGATGCGCAGTTGCAGAAAGCATTCCATTTCTGTGAAATGCAACTTCAAAGCACCCATCTGCAATTTGCCACACACGAGCACTCCAACTTGCCATAGCAGTGGCATGTAAATCAGGCCAGTTCACTCACCAGGTGGGCCATGCATCATGCTGGATGTGGAGATTGGTGTACCTTTTTAGCTGGCCATTTTTCCATAAACAAGTAGCCCAAGCCAAGTGTACCAGCCTGTTTTTAGGGCTAGGGAGATACACCACAAGCCCACCCTGATGAATGGTCTGGATATCCATACCTTCTAGGTTTAGGCACGTGGGGTAGTTCTTGGCAGTGCTTTCTAGTAGCTTTTACTGGTTCTATTACTAAACCGATATCGAATCACAATCTCATGGGCCATTAAATTTATTTATTTATTCATTTATTTTTCATGATCTGGTGGTAATCGAGTTTGCTCCCAAATGTTCAGGAAACGCAAGGTTCGAGACATTGAAGAACAGCATCAATCTGTTGGGGTTGCAAAGTGGAAGATCAAAGGTAAGCAGACTTGGAAACGAGCCAAACAAAGAAGGCAATAAGCTTGTTGCCTTTGAATCCAGTTCTCCTATCACATCCTCTCCCACTCTATATGTTCTCTCTTTCTATCACCAAAATGGTTGGTTGTAGCATGTGAAAAATGTTATTTGAAAGGGTTTCCCTTGTCACGGCATGCTATCTTTAGAACATTAGACTATGCTGAGAGAGGTTGATATGCCATATATATATATAAACCCTTTAATGAGCCAACCCTTTGGATAATGATACATCTAAACTGGGACCCATAATCTGGACCGTTAAAATTGAATGACGAGTATGCCATGTATGTAATTTCTAAGCCAAATTGTTGAACCCATTATTAGTTGAAATAGGACCATTGGATATATATATATATATATATATATATATATATATATATATATATATATATATATATATATATATAAACCCTTTAATGAGCCAACCCTTTGGATAATGATACATCTAAACTGGGACCCATAATCTGGACCGTTAAAATTGAATGACGAGTATGCCATGTATGTAATTTCTAAGCAACTTCCAACTGCCTGCGTATTATCTCTCCTACTGCCAGATCATCCTAGGTTTTCTTTTCCTTGTTTCTGAATGGCACCAAAGTTAGTTGCATATAACCCCTCTGATTCGGATCCCAAAAGTTAGTTGGATGTTACCCATCTGATTCGGATCCCAACCCCTTCACCCTGCGGGCTACATTCTGGGAATGATTGAAGGTTGAAGTTACCTATTAGGCAATCCTGAGAACAACGGACTCGCCAATTGAATGTAGTCTATTGTCTGATTCTTGTTTTAGCAGTCTCTTTGATTGGCAATTGTGAGATAAATCACTACTGTCCTATGGCCCATCAATGTGCATCAGCCAATAAACTAAATAGGAACTATTTCACGCTTTATTAAAGGACATGGAGATGACTGCTAGCATGTTTCTCATTTTGAACAGGTGGAGTTCATGGTTTAAGAATCCAAGCCATTGTTCTGTTGAGTCCACCAGCAAGGGAAGGACTGGGACCATGCTTCAGAAATATCTCCTAGTTAGGATTGTCAGTTGAGCCCTGGGTTCAATGAGTTTTAAGTGGATGATAGGTCACTGGTTAGGTTTGGGCTTAAAAGTCCTGGCCATTTGCATAAATGCTTTGGGCTAGGGCTTTCCCTAAAACTGTCTATTGCCAACTTCGATCTGCTTTCACTTTAGGATGCCCCAATTGCTAGAAGCTTTGGGTTGTAAAGTTAGCTTTTCACTTGTCTAATTCGTTGCCAGTTAAATTTCTGCTTTTGAATTTTCGTAGTACATCTTAAAGGAGATGATTTTTCTCCCCCTAATTTTGATAATTCATCTCCTTTTCCATGAGGAATCACAAGATCCTGACCGATGATCGATTTCTACAAGTAGGGCCAACGGCTCAGCAGTCCAGAACATGCTATTTTGAGACTCACCCCTTCATGGGTGAACTGTGATCAATGACCCAAAAACCTGAACAGGCTTATCTGAAAATTCTTCAAACAGATGGACAATTTAGGAAGCAAAACGATGGCATAGAAAGGACCAAGTTTGCTGGTTTTTCAAATACGAGGGATTCTGTTGGGAGTTGTGTTTGAATAACCCAAAAAAACATGCATAACGTTTTGTCAATGTGCATATCCACCTTATGCAAATCCTGTAATCCCATCTCCCGTTGGCCTTACTACCTCATCATTACCATGTGTACATACAAATTCTTATGTGGAGCTCACGTCAAGCTCTATGGGATCCATGATGCAATGCCTGACATCCACCCCATCCATCAGATGTGCCAAGAGCCCAAAATCCAGCCTGCCACATCACATGTAAAGTTTTGAGTGGATTGCTACGCATTAAACCCTCATTGTTTGTGGGACCCAGCAAGATGCAGCTGACACATCCATTGTGCATGTAGCGATGCATTCACATCATACAGGTACCACCACGACTGCTGGTTGTGGGGTTGTGGGACTCGCATGATATGTGAATCTGATCCACCCTGTCCACCCATTGTAGAGCCCAAAAGTGTAGCCAATCCAAGACTCCGGTGGGGCACAACATAGGGAACAATGTCAAATCATGCTTAAAACCTCTAAATTCACACCATGTGGCCCCACATGAGTTCTCAAATGGCCTGACTTTTGGTGTCCATCCTGTCCAGGTCTGCTGAATGGTTTGGGCGACAAGCAAATCTCTGGGGAGGTTTTTATTGGTTAAGCAATTCCTCCAATTGGATAGACGACCCCAATTCCAGACCCAACATGTAAGGGCATAAGACCAATGAATACCTGAATGCGATCAGATCTGGGCCCTTAAAAATGGCAACACAAACTTAGGCAGGTCAAGACAAGGGTACAGGAGGACCCAAGCCCAATCTGGTCTACTGAAGCACTATCTGGATGATTATGCTAATGCAGGGCTGGAATACCAATTTCTGAAGTTGTGTATTTTCGTAAGAGGTTTGCTCAGATGCATCCAGACATTACAATGCCATGTGCCAGGACTCTAGCCGTGGCCCCAACTCAACCTCAAGAGGATACAACCTACAACTTGACCCGACTCAAATTTCAATCCGAGATTGTCTATACTTGACCCAAGCCGACCCAAATACATGTGATTATTACCAAACCTGATCTAACCCAACCCAAATTTGCCCAACCTGAACCCAACCTAAATTCAGATTGGGTTAGCAGGTTTTAATCCGAACCGAACCTCAGGATCTTGACAACTTGACCTGACCTGAACCCAACTTGGGTTGGGTCAGTCCAGTTTGCATATAAATATAATCAGTTTGGATCATTGGAATATGACTCAAACTAAACGGCTAAACTTCCGATATGTCATATTGCAATATGTCTGGATGTATTCGAGCAAACCTCTTTTCACAAATCCTCCACCATCAATTCATGTTAATGCTACATAACCTTCAGTTACACGCCCATATGCTGAAAACAAAAAAGTTAAAAAGCTACGGGTATTCAGCCAATGGCTCTTTATCAACTCATCTCCAAAAATCGGAGTCAATATCAAAACAGGCTCCGTTTAAGTATCATACCTCATCCAAAGGGTAACGCTGCAAACTACAGTATACAAACAACATATGAAAGAAAAACGAAAAAAGAAAAGAAAAGAAAAAAAAAAAAACAAAGAAAGAATAGCTCTGTTTACGGATTAAGGCAGAGGAGTGATAAACATTCAACAGGTTCCAATACCCAAATAAAGGATGTCAGGCTAAGGAATTAGCTCAGAGCTTGAGAAGCGACCGAGAACGGAGATAATGGGTCACAGCCAAGCTCGGGTTCCACTATGCAATGGTGTGAAGTATTAAGGGCCATTTCTGCAGAAAGGACTAAAAAGAATCTCTATCTCTATGCCTGAGAAGAAAGTGTTGCCTGAAAGTCTCCAAAAGTCAGTCACCGGAAACAAATCCTTTCTGCTCATAATACCTCCTCTCGCTTTCTGCCTTCTTCTCATTCCGTTTCTGCAGTAACAATGGAAAGGGTTTTCTGACATCTGCATATCTGTCTGAAATTGTAGGAAAATATCATAAACAACATCATCTTAGCCTTCACAGAAGCTTTAAGATTGGACACCCACCAGACATCGACTTTTTTCCTCTTTTAACTAAGCTTTTGGAACTGGATGCTCACATGCCAGCATGGTCCCAACCCATGATGAAACCCAACCATTAACACACAAGCCCCAAAGGCAACAGAGTAATAGGGTCATGGCAGCGCAGTTGCTATGCAAACAGTGAAGCACAAAGTGTAGAAAAATATAAGGAATAACATCAAAGCCATGGCTAATGAGCTGTCCAACACCATAAGACTAATGGCAAACTTATAGTGTTAGGCCTGGGCATGACTTTGCAAATCGATAAATCTAGGTGAGACCTGGGTTTTAAATGAAGTGATGGGGACATCACGCGCACACATGCCGCCCCCTACGCACGTACGCACGAAGGAGGGCCCTACCATCGATCTGAATCGATGACAACGTCCAGGGAGGACCCCCATGCTAGAAGACGGAGTTTTGGTTCAAAAGAGTGGGCCTGATAATCAAGAAAAGCCCATCATGGGATCTCATGATCATGGCCTGCTAGTCGGATTGATTTCATATTTTACGTTTTGCTTATTGTTATTATTCAGAACATCATGAACGCTTTAGATTTCTTTGTTTGGTTTTTATTTTAGTTTATTTCATCGCCAAGTAACAGGTTGCGCACATGGCGCGAGTTTTCAGGTATAGGGTTTTCCCTATAAATAGGCACCCCTTATAGTTCTTTTGATTCATTGAAGATTAATAAAAATTATGCGTTTTCCTACTCTCTGAGGTGCGAAGCCCTCCCTTCATCGAAGGGTTAACTACTGTGGTGCGAAGCCACATCTATCTCGATTCACCCCATCCATCGTCATCTCTACTACTCATCTTCTACCATCCATTCTTCTCATCTCACTCCATCATCTACACTTCGAATCAATCATCTATTGCAGCAATTCTCCTCCCCACAGCAGAAATTCAGAATCTGTCCCTACAGGAGGGCTGAAACTTCAGCGGAGCACCAAACACAAACCGTACATCGGATTGAGCTGAGATTTGGAGGTTTTGGAGTCCATCCCTGGCCGACCAGGGCCAAGGTAGCCTTTTTCTGAATAGTGGGCCCCACACACGTGCGGCCGGGATCACATGCACCTGCATTTGGGCCATTATTGTTATCCACGCTTGCGGTACTTCTCTGGTTCATCTCTCTCCTCTCTTTCACTCCGCTTTCACCCAAAATCCCTAAACCTAACCCTAAATTACTCAAATCTCCAATTTTATGCCCATTTTCTTACCCTAGGGTTCCTTGAATTGGAATTTCTGAATCCCTTGGATTATGGACTAATTACTATACATGTGTGGATGATTATTTCTTATCTTTGAGTATCGTTTGGTTCCCGATTCACCCCATCCATCGCCATCTCTACTACCCATCTTCTACCATCCATTCTTCTCATCTCACTCCATCATCTACACTTCGAATCAATCATTTATTGTAGCAACTCCTCCCCACAGCAGAATTTCAGAATCTGGCCCTATAGGAGGGTTGAAACTTCGGCGGAGCACCACGCACAAACCGTAGATCGGATCGAGCTGAGATTTGGGGCTTTTGGAATCCATCCTTGGCCGACCAGGGCCAAGGTGGTCTTTTTCTGAATAGTGAGCCCCACACACATGCGGTCGGGATCACATGCACGTGCATATGGGCCATTATTGTTGTCCACGCGTGCGGTACTTCTCTGGTTCGTCTCTCTCCTCTCTTTCACTCCGCTTTCACCCAAAATCCCTAAACCTAACCCTAAATTACTCAAATCTCCAATTTTATGCCCATTTTCTTACCCTAGGGTTCCCCGAATTGGAATTTTTGAATCCCTTGGATTATGGACTAATTACTATGTATGTGTGGATGATTATTTCTTATCTTTGAGTATCGTTTGGTTCATAATTTTTATTGATCCAGCCCTATCATGTGTAGGCCTGGACCCGCATAGATTCCCCTTAATTGAATGTTTGGACTTTCATGTGGGATATGAAATTTGTATAATTGTTTATGAACTAACGTGATCTTAAGCCTGAAATCTCGCATATCATACTTGAATTTCATGTCCTACATCATGAAGCAAGTATTTTCACCATGTAATAAAATTGTTTTGTAAACTGATAAAGGCCAAGTAGATATTTCACATGTCCAAGGGAAGCAACTTCCACTATACTAAAACGACTAATCCCATCAGATCAACTGCTTAAGTTCCTTTAAACAAAACAAAAAAAAAAACTTTGTTCCCGTGTGAGTTGGATCATGGTCTGCGAATGTCCCTTTTTGTTTGGGAAATTTACAAAAATCCACGTACTAAATGTAGTATTTACATTCTAGTACCTTTCTCAAAATTGTTTTCATTAAACTACACATTAATTTAAGTAATTATCATTGGAGTACCTTCCGTTGTATTTCTTAAAGTTGGAGTCAAACTGTGTGAGCAAAGGGGTCTACGGCTGGGGTGGGCCCACCATGATGTTTATGTGAGATCCACCCCAACAACAAGGTGTGTCAGCCCGTGATAGGCCCAGGGCCCAAAAATCAGCCCCATCCGTGATTCCAGTGGGCCACACGGAAACAGTCCTGAATCACAGATGGACCTGGTGTTTGGGCCCCAGGCCTAAATTTTGGTGTGGCATCTAATGTTTGGAGTGAATTTCATATAATCATTTTAGTGGGCCCTATTAAAAAAATTAAGGGTGTATGTCTAATGTTTCCTTTGGTGTGGCCCACCTGAATCACATGTCGGCCTAATGTTTTTGGCCCTGGGCCAACATGGGATTACACATACAATGGTTGGAGTGGATCTTACATATACGTTAAGGTGGACCTACCAATAACCAAGGGTGGTCGTCTCATAGAATTCCCTCTAAAACTTTGTTTTTTTTTTTTTTTTTTTCCAGGGTCGACTGTGATGTATATGTGAAATCCACTCCAACCATTAGATGTGTGATCCAATGTTATGCCCAGGGCAAAAAAAATCAGGTTAACTTGTGATTTAGGTGGGTACACCAAAGGAAATAGTTGCCACGTGATGATTTTATGAAATCTACTCCAACCACTAAATGCCACAAAAATTTAAGCCCAGGGCCCAAACATTAGGCCCATCCATGATTCAGGTGAGCCACACAAAGCTAAATAGTTTGTAGGGTGAGAGTTTCTTTGTACACTATTTCCAATCATACGATCCACTTGAATCACGGATAGGGCTGATTTTTGGTCTATGGGCCCTAGTTTTTATTATCTTATTTGCTTAGATGATCTAGATGTAGATAATGAGTGGGTCGTAGTGAGGGAGGACCCAGTCTTTGCTAGCGAAAAGTTGACATGGGCCAAAGTTGAAGATGTTGCATTAGATTAACACATAATTTTTCATTTTTCTAAAAAATAAAAATAAAAGAACATGTGGTCACATATGCAATTATGCAATTGCATATGCACATATGTATATGTGGTCGCACACAATCGCACATGTAATGGAGGGGCATTTTCACACCGGGCTCGATTGGGGTCGCTTGTGGGATACAAGGGCACACTCAGGGTGGGTGCGGCCCACGGAGGAGGTCTCGTGTTCGAGACTCCTCATCGGGGGTGATTAATGCGCATTTCACACCAGGCTTGAGTGGGGTAGCCTGTGGGATGCGGGGACACACTTGGGGTGAGCGGCCCATGTGATTTGGGGCTCACGAAGGGGGTTCGGCCGAGGTCTTAACCCATGCGATGTGGGGCCTGGGCTATGAGATAAAGGGATTAATTCGCCATACTCTAACAGTTCGAGCTTTTAGAGCAAGTGGTTAATTGTCCTGCATCAACATGCGATTTAACAACATTGGCACCAATAAGGTAGATGACAAGGAAAAACGACAGGGAAACAAAGACAATGCCCTTACCTCAAATAGGAGTTTACCATATGCTAGTTTCACACACCCTAAACTAGAATTAGGAATAAATGAAGAAAAAGAGCCAAATGTACCTATCATATGATTGATAGCCCTTAAATTAATGACCCAAGGGTTTGACGCAGAAGTAGCTTGAAGGGCAGTGGATGTATTATCTATCTAAACCAAGGAAGTGGATGAGGAGGCCTTTATTTTGAGTGGCATATCTTATCAAAGCATCATCCTTAGATTTTGAGAGATGAACAATATCACCAGCTGATGGGACCATAGGTGAAGTTAAAAGGAACCACGTCCCCAGCAGTAATCCGAGAATCTCTACAATTTGAAGCTACAAAAGTAGCAACTTAGCTCAGAGATTTACCATGAAGAACCCAACAATAATCCACAATGTGTCCCTGTCTACCACAGTGGGTACACGATCGATCTATGCAACGACCATAGCCGCCATCAAATCCCCCTCTTCCTGACTCTATACCAAGACCAACCGTTGCATTGTCAAAGTTTCGGAAAACTCGTCACTAGAGCAACTTTTTCAACTATAGTCGATCCCATAACAGAATGATGCTTCTCATCACGCAACAATAGTGCTTAGCGCTATTAAGTAATAGTAAAGAGGGTGAACCAAGAATCTAGATTCGAACTGGTTTGAACTCTATATTAAGGCTTGCAAATGACTCAAAAATTCTTTTATCAATGCTCTTTTTATATGCCTTTGCATCTATGGAACACATGAACTGAAGATCATATAGAATGAGGATAATTCCTTCGACAAACCACGTATCTTGGCATAATAGTTAAACATTGATCACTCTCCGTCTTAAGTTTCCAATCTCCTAATAAATATTATGAATCTGGGCCATATTATTCTGATCTACATATAATTCATAGTAGTGTGCTAGATCTCACGAGCAATAGATAACAAAAAAAAAAAAAAAAAAAGACCTTTGATAACTGCTAGTTCCATCAAATTTAGAGGCCAAGACATGACAAGCAAGTTATTTGATTTTCAGTCTCCATATGAAGGATTAGACAGTTGAGGTTATGTGATACTGGCATCTATATACCCCAACTTTTGTTTTCCTCCAATAAATATCTCAATGACTTTCAACCATTGAAGGTAATTAGTTGACTTAGTTTATGTGTAGTAATCTGTAAACCAAGATTTTTGGAATGAACACAATCCACCGTTCCATCTTAGAGTTAACAAGATCAACTGTCTCAAAAGTTGACAACAAGGACATATATAACATTAAGAAATAGTGAGAGAACCAAGGATAAGGAAGAGCCTTACTGCTAGACAAATAAATAAGAAAAGAAGCCCAAATGACAATAGGTAGCAACTCTTACTACTACAAATCTTATGTTGAAAAATGACTTTAAAAAGATGCGAAACCAAAATGTCCATCAATACCTCCAACCAGTGTTCGCAATACCGATAATATCGGCCAATATTATCGGTATAGCAGTCCAACGATACGAAACCCATCTAGAGAGACTTGGAAAAAAAAAAAAACGGCGGGAATGCTTGGTATCGTCCAGATATTGATAAATATCAGTAGATATCGCATGACATTGCTAAATATTGTGTGATATCAATGATATTCTAACTTTTGTCAGTATTTTTCTGTTGATCACGCTGTAGCTACCTACCCATTCACGAGGCTACTGTAGCCACATACCAATTTCGGCGATAAAAGGGCCGGCATATCGGGAGATTTGACACAGCGTAAAGATTCAAAAAAATCGGAAAAAAGGGAGAAGAAAAGCTTTCAAAGGGTGGATTTGGTACCTGAGGAGTTGGCTGTGATCGGAAGCTCCATTTGGTGGGCCATTCAAATCAGATCGTCGCAGGTGAGTGAATCTCATCTCGAACTAACCCAATCGAGGAAAATATCCCCCAAAAATTAGAAAATTTCTGAGATTTGGGGGTTTGGGTTCCGAGATTTGGGAGCTTGGGCATTTAGGGTTTCGAAATCCCAAACCCTTTGGACTTCCCAAAATCGGCATCTGATTTTAATTTAAGGACGAACGCTGGATGCTAAGTGGGGTCCATGTTGATGTTTGTGAGAAATCCACTCTGTCCATCCGTTTTCTGAGATAATTTTAGGACATGCGACTGAAAACAAGGTGACTCCAAAACTCAAGTGGGCCGCGCTAGAGGAAACAATGAGGTTTCAGTCACCACCGCTGAAACATTTTTATGGCCTAGATTTTTGCATCGTGCTCAGTGTCCGATGTTTTCACTTCATCCTAGTGGGAATGACCTTATAAATAGGTTAGATGGCATATAAACATCAAGGTGTAGCCCACGAAGGTCTCAACAATAGAAATCTCTTTCCCCAATTTCCCTCTCGTATGGCCCACTTAATTAGTGGATACACATTATTTTCTGGCGCATGTCCTAAAATGATATCAGAAAACGAAGTGGATTACTCGGAAACATCAAGGTGGACCCCACCTACCATCCCAGCGCATCGTGTACGCCTTTTTGAACGGAAGCGGATTAGCTGGAGTACACCGTACACTCTTATCGTAGGACGCAGATTAGCTATTGAAAGTGAAGTCACCAAGTTCCGCGGGCCCCACCATGATTCATGTTTTGTATCCATACCGTCCATTCATTTGGAAAGAACATATTAAGGCATGAGCCAAAGAATGAGTTAGATCTAAAGCTTGAGTGGACCCCACCATAGAAAACAGTGGGGAGAATGATATCTACCATTAAAAACTTCTAAGGGCCACAAATGTTTTCGATCAAGTCGATATTTGTGTTTTCCCTTCTTTCATGTGTGCATTAACACATGAACAGGTTGGATCTCAAATAAACATCATGGTGGACCTTAGGAAGTTTTCAACGGTGGGCGTTACTCTCCCAGCCGTTTTCTGTGGTGGGGTCCACTCGACCTTTAGAATTGACTCATTCTTTGGCTCATGCCTTGATATGATCTCTCCAAATGGATGTACGGTATGGATACAAAACATACATCATGGTAGGGTTCATAGAACTTGGTGACGTCACTTCAGTAGTAGTCTCGCTCCTCAACTTGTCAGTAGCTAATCCGCGTCCCTTATTGTACTGATCAAACTCTGTTGGGCCCATCTTGAATGTATGTGGCTTATCCACGCCGGCCATCTTTTTTTCCAGCTCATTTGAGGGGTAGAGCCCAAAATTGAAGCATATCCAAAGCTTTAGTGGACCATACCACAGGAAAGAGTGGGAATAATGATTTCCACCGCTGAAACATTCTTAGGGCCCACAGTGATGTCTATTTGTCATCCAACCTGTTCATAAGATCACAAAGACATGGATGAAGGGAAAAAACAAATATTAGCTTATTCCAAAACTTCTGTGCCTCCTAAAGAAATTTTCAACGGTAGACAATTAATATTGCTTCTTGTGGTGTGGTCCACTTGAACTTTGGATGTGCTTCATTTTTCATCTAAAGATCTAAAATTATCTAGTAAACTAGATGGGTGGAGTGGATAAAATACATAAATCGTGATGGTCCCACAAAGTTAACTCAGTACTAAGTTACTTAATACGCAATCCGCTTCCGTTTAGCGCACAACACAGACATGCGTTAACGTTACCTAGTTTTGTGGGTCCCATCATGAGGTATGAGTTACATCCAAACCGTCTGTCCACTTGATGAGCTCATGGTAAGGCTTGAGCTGAAAAATAAGGCATATCCAAAAATCAACTAGACCACACTATAAAAAGCATTGGGGGATTGAATGTCTACCATTGAAACCCTTTTGGCAGAACGGATTGACTACTGGTCGGTGCTCCGTGGGCCCCACCATGATGTATGTGTTTCATCCATGCCGTCCATCTATTTTTCTAGATCATTTTATGCTATGAGCCCAAAAATGAAATATATCCCGATCTCAAGTGGACCACATTACAGGAAACAGTGTTGATTGAACGTCAACCATTAAAAGCTTTTTAGGGGCCATAAAAGTTTTGGATTAAGCTGATCTTTGTTTTATCCCCTCATCTAGGTCTATATGACCTAATCAACAGATTGGATGTCAAATATACAATAGGAGGATTTTAATGGTGGATATCCAATCACTATTGTTTTCCTGTGGTGTGGGCCACCTGAGATTTATATCCCTCTCATTTTTGGGATCAAGCCCTAAAATGATCTATAAAAATGGATGAACAACATGGATAAAAGACATACTTCATAGTGAGGCCCGTAGAGCACTGACCACTAGCCACCGGGCTAGTGGAAGGGGGAGTACCCAATCCGTTTCCTTGATTTTGGGGTGTGTGGAACCCACGGATATATGCATCACATCCACTCCGTCCATCCTGTGCACCTCTGTTCTCATTGGTTCCAAAAAATCAGGACGACCCGAAGCTTACGTGGGCCACAACATGTAAATTATGCCTTAACTTCTTAAATTGCATGGTGTGATAGTGGCCAACCATGAGTTATAAAAATGCCTAATTTCTGAGTGAACCGTTCATTGTGGTGTGACACATCTTTTGAATGGTTTGGATGGCATATAAAAAACATGGTCCCACATAAGACCTGGAAGTTCTTAATGGTGTGTATCCCAATCCCAACTTCTCACTATGGTGTGACCTACTTGCTTTATGGATTGGGCTGATTTTTGTAGTACAGGGTGAACCTAAAGGTACACACCTTATAGACAGTTTGGATGTGGACCCTATTATTGAATAGGCCTATTATACCAACGTTGTAAATGGCCTTCATCTTACCTTACCAAAAGAGAATTGAAATTCTTTCCTATTCTACCAATGGCCTCGATCATACCACGCAAAATATCAAGTCTTGGTGACATAAACATTTACCATTGAAGCTTTCCTATGGCCCACCATAATTTAGGATTCACCATTCAATCTTTTCATAAGGCCGAAAGCGAAAACATAAATATTAACTTTGATCCAATTTTAGTGTGTTATTATATATTGCATGTGTTTTTTACTTGAGTTGCTTACTGACTATTGGATTGTGCTCTATGGCCCCCCATGATGTATGTGTTTTATCCATGCCATCCATCTATTTTTGACGCCATCCAAAACTTTTGTGGGCCTAGGAAGTTTCTAATGGTGGAAATCCCTACTATGTGGTCCACTTGAGATTTGGATAATTCTCATTTTTTGGACCATTCCTTAAAATAATATGGCAAAATGGATGGGCAGCATGAATATACAACACATGCACCAAGGTGGGCCCTAACAAGTTTTAATATAATATTCTTTTACAGATAAAATATGTTGGGAGGAAGATGAGGGAGAACTTATCTAGGGTGGCGGTACGGCCGACCCACTCCCGATAATCGATTTGGGAGTATTTGTAATTTATGTGGCCATGTATCAAGGAGTGGTGGGGTAACTCGCTTGAAGGAATATTTAGTGGGAGGGCATCACAATGTTGTGGATTGCCCTAAGTGCACACAGGATGTGCGAGAAGAGATGAGGGCCATATTGAAAAAAAATGTGAAGACAAAAGATGAATGGCATGCATGGGAGAGGGAGATTAGGGAGGAGTTGGGGCAACCACCATATGTAAGTGAGGAGGATGTAGTGGATTTCGATGACGATGATGATCCCGAATATATACTTGCAGTTCGAGAGTGCATACGGGATCAGAAGGAGAGGAATCGGGAGAGGAGATGGGACACGAGTAGGCCTAGATTTGAGGGGTCTATCCATGAGCATGGTGGGGGGAGTGTGGCAGGGGATAATGGAACAAGAGGGAGTGTTAGGGGTGGGGGAGGAGAGGGTAGTAGGTGGGCAGGATTATGGGGCACGGGGAGTAGTAGTAGGCCGGTACCAGATCTACCTTCAGATCCGAGGATCTTCAAAGAGGCAAGAGGGATACAAAAGAAAATAAAGGACATGTTTAGTGGAGGGGATGTGAGGAAGAAAGTTGGAAAGTTTATAACTAAGTTTTTTATATACGATCAAATCCCCGTGAATGCTGCAGCAAGCCCACACTTCAAAAATATAATAAGTGAAGTGCAGCATGGGGGTGAGGGTGTGCAACCGTCCACGCCCTTTGAGATCATGGGGAAGTATTTGGATGATGAAGGCATGTGTCGATTTGTATAAGCAGTCATGGGAGATGCACGGTTGCATCGTCATGTGTGACGGGTGGACCGGACCGGCGAAGATGTCGATCATAAATTTTATGGTCTATTGTAAGGGACGGGCGATGTTTCTAAAGTTTGTAGATGCGAGTAATAAGATTAAAGATTCTAACTACATTTACAAACTAATGCACAATGTTATGCAAGATGTTGGGAGGAGAAACATTGTGTAGTTTGTTATGGATAATGGGAGTTAGTATACGAGCAGAGTTAGCTCGGTAGCTCGCTCGACTCGACTCGAAAAAGCTTGACTCGACTCGGATCGAAGCCGAGTTCGAACCGAGTTGAGCTGATTTTTGGAGCTCGAAACGAGTTTGAGCCGAGTTCGATCTTGCCTCAGCTCGACTCAACTCGAATACTACTCGACTCGCTACAGGGTATATATACCCTCCAAAAAAAAAAACCCTACCCCACCCATTTTCAAAAAACATCTCGCCCAGCGCCTGCACGAACTCTAGACCCTAACCCTCTCTTCCTCCCTCTCTCTCAGTCCGGCAAAGCTGACCTTCCTCCCTCTCTCTCTCTCTCTCTCTCTCTCTACTCTCTCCCTCACCTTATGAAAGGAATTGGAGTACATTCTCCCTCATCCACACAAATAAACGTAATAGACTAGGGTATGAGAGGCTTCAAAAGCTAGTGCATTGTCACTACAATATGAAATTACGAGAGAGGCTGCTCTGCGCGGAAGAAGAAAAGCACAGGAAGACCCACTGGACCCAGTTTACCAGTGGGTTAGGTCAGATGACTTGGATACCTCGGATGGGCGACTAGAGCCACATGTTGGGGCGGAAGCAGAGACATGGGATTGATGTTTTTTTTTTTTTTTTGTGACAAATAACAGAGAACGATTTCATTAAAGATAAAAGAGGGGGAAGAGGCACGCTGAGATAGCGACCCCCTTACCCACCCAAAGGAGACAGGTTACAATGCTCTTAAGTTGACTATAAAACAGGCCCATTCTGTACTAAACTGATAAACTCTTTAGACAATGTAATCCACTGGCTTAGAAATATCCTTAAAACATCTCTCGTTTCTTTCTTCCTAGACCACTCACCAAACTGCCAACAGCGCCATTCTCCAAACCATGGATCGGTTTTTGCCTAGGGAAACGCCATGCCAGGCTGAAATCAAGCGATCCGTAGAATTTGGGAAGGCCCAATGAACGTGGAAAGAGGATAAAATTTCTGACCATACCCTGTGGAAGAATGTGCAATGAATAAACAAATGATCTACCATTTCTTCGTGGGACATGTAGCATAGGCAAATGTTGGTAATGATCATTCCTCTTTTTCTTAGGTTGTCAACTGCTAGAACTTTCCTTTTGCCCACCAGCTATCCGAACACCACGATCTTTGGCGAAACTTCGTATTTCCAGATTTTATCTAACATGGTCACTGCTTTGGAGGCGTCTTTCCTGGTAAGACAAAGATATAAGGATTTCACTAAGAAGCTCCCTTTTTTATCTGGGGTCTAGACGAGAGAATCTACACAGGACTGGTCTAGTTCGATGTTGCTAATGCGATCGAGTAAAGCAATCAGCTCTTCCGATTCCCAGTCGTAGAGATTCCTACGGTAGAGAGGATTTCACACTGTTGAGTTCCCGAGAGTAGAGTAACATTCAGCAATTGAGACAACCTTATTAGGAGCTAGGCGATATATATGAGCAAATTCGTCTTTTAAGGCTAAGGATCCCTCCCAGATATCTTCCCAAAAACAGACCTTATCGCCTAAGCCAATCTTATGACGGATACGACTACGAACATTTTCCTGAGTGGAGAGCACATCAATCCATAGAGTAGAGGCTCTACGTTAAGAGGATTCCTTAGTCCACCATCTGCCAGTTGATCGACCATTTTTGCATTTGATCAGAGAATTCCATAATGATAGATCTTCTGACCCAAGTCTCCAAAGCCACTTACCGAGCACGGCTCTGCTCATCAGTTTGAGGTCTCTGATACCTGTACCCCCTTCTTGAATGTGCTGGCATACCTCCTTCCATTTGACCAGATGGAACTTCTTTTCCTCCTTCCCATGCCAAAGAAAATCTCTTCTTAATCTTTCCAAAGTCGTCAGAATCGAAGTTGGGCATTTAAAAAGAGACATGAAATATACAGGGAGATTAGAGAGTGCTGATTTGATAAGGGTTAAGCGACCCCCCAAAGATAGGTATCTACATTTCCATCTGGCTAAGTACGCTTCAAAACGATCTATGACTTTACCCTAGAGAGCCTTCGGTGGCTTACCCACGCATAAAGGCAGCCCCACAAACGTGGTTGGTAGACTACTCATGGAGCAGTAAAAAGAGGCAGCAAAATTACCTACTTCTTCCTCACCCATGTTGACGCTGAACATCTTCGATTTCTTCATATTTAGTTTTAGGCCCGAAACCACTTCAAAACACCAGACAGTAGTACAAAGGTTGCTGACATTTACCAGGTCTGCATCACAGAAGAGGGTATCATCTGTGAATTGTATATGAAAAATGGGGGATTCCATTCCTTTGATCTTGAAGCCACTGATGATCTCGTCCATCTGCCCTTTACTGAGCATTCTGGAGAGTGCATCTCCCACAATAAGAAATAGGAAAGGGGAAAGTGAGTTACCCTGCCGAAGCCCCCTGGAGCTTTTGAAGAATCCTTCAGGGGAGGCATTGATTAATATTGAGAAGAAGGCTGAACCGACGCACTCACTCATCCAGGATTGCCATTTGGCCCCAAATCCCATCCTCTACATCATATATATCATAAAGTTCCAATCAACATGATCGTGCGCTTTCTCTAAATCAAGCTTGCATAATAAACCTTTGGATCCTAATTTGTGGCTGGAGTCCAGACATTCAAAGGCGATCAGAGCACTATCGATAATTTGTCTCCCTGGAATAAACGCACACTAATTTTGGGAGATGATCTTATTCAAGACTCCTTTGAGCCGGAAAGCTAACACTTTCGCCAGTCTTGTAAGGACCACCAATGAGGCTGATCGGCCTGAAATCTTATAGGGATTCTGCGCCCGGGGTTTTTGGAATGAGCAGAATAAACGACGCTCCAAGAAAGATTGGAAGAAGGAGATTGGGAAACCATCAGGGCTAGGAGCCTTATCTCCACTCAGATCATGGACTGCTGCTTTAACTTCTTTAGGCGAGAAATGGGTTTCGAGAGCTGTTCCTTCAAAATGAGAGATTTTGTCGATGTGGAGGAGATCTAGTTTGGGTCTCTGCCAACCTTCGTCCTGAAAGAGATTATTGAAGTAGGAAATCGCCTCTTCTATGATGATGTGTTTGTCCTTTGTGCGGGCCCCATTAACTACCAGACTGTTGATCCGATTTACTCTAGCTCGAGCGCTAGCAATAAAATGGAAATATTTTGTATTTTTTGTCTCTTACCATTTGCTTCGAGATTTTTACTTCCAAAATATTTCGTCTTCCAAAACTCGGGCTGAGTAGTCTTGGACAAGTTGGATTCTTCTTACACACACCTCACTGCCCATTGGAGTGACTTTAGCAAGCAAATCGATAGATTTCAGCTCGGCCAGAATGTCTTCCGTTTGGAGCTCCCTTTTACGAAAATCGCCTTTCTTCCGAGCAATGATTTTCTCCTTCGGGAGCTGAAGTTTTTTGCAAAGTTTGTCCCCACATATCCTTCAACTTTGAAGCTCGTCCACCACTCTTTGAGAAGCTGGTGAAAACCCTCGATCTTCAGCCTGGAGATATCAAATCTAAATGGCTTTGGCCCCCAATTGTCGTCATCAATCGAGAGGATGATATGACTGTGGTCGGACGTGATTTTTTGGCATGGTATATTGTAGAAGAGAAGGAAATGCTTCAAGCCACTCACCCGAAACTAGGAATCTGTCCAGCCTAGCACGAATCAGATTAGAACGATCATTTGACAAGGTGAATTTCAAACCCAACAGAGGGAGATCCACCATTTCCTGGTCGTCTATCCAGCGAGAGAAAGATCTCATCTCTGAATTGACTCTACCACCCTTTGATTTGTCTTCAGCGTATCGCATATGTTGAAGTCCCCTCCGATGCACCACGGTCCGCTGAATCTCTGTCTGACTGTATTTAGTTCTTCCTAGACGTCTTTTCTTCTATCTGAAAGGTTAGGCCCATAAACAGAGGTAATAAGGCAACTGAAGTTAGAGCTTACCTCTTTGAGGACGACCGATATAAAGAAAGAACCAGACCAATTCGACACCATAGTCCATAAGGATGATTTCCACGCTATCAAAATACCACCCGCACTAATACCCACTTCGCGTCTTCTTCTTTCCACAAAGACCCCATGAGATAGTTATTGAAATTTTGGATCTTAGTTTCTTGCAAGCATATAATGTCTGCCTTGCTTCTGCCACTGGTATCTTTGATGACGCTTTTCTTCTTTTTGGACCCCACCCCTCTAACATTCCACGACAAGATTCTCATTGGGAAACTGATTTACCTCGCCGACTCCCTCTAGCACTGCCTGATATGATATTGGATAGAGAAATATGATATTGGATAGAGAAATAGAGCCGATTTGAAGGCTTTGCAGTTCCCTATTACTTCTAGACTTACGAGAAAATTCCCTAGGTGATTTGCAACCGTTGATTGGTCGACCACGTGCTTCGATACACTGAAATAGAGCGCTGAAGTCTTCTGGATGATCATCGAACGACAGTCTAATGGATCGCCCTACGTGTCCCATAGCATCTTTAATCTATCTCTTCTTCTGAATAGAATATATTATTTTTGCTCTATGATCTGAACTGACATTTGAGGGGCAATATCTCTTTCCCCATTTCAGTTGAGCAATTTACCACCCTGATTTGAAGGGGTTCCGCTTCGATGAAGTCTTCTGGACGATACACAAGGGATTGATGTTGACTCACATGTGGAGCAGCAGAGGTCCCCTAATGAGGCATTCGACCCATTGACGAGGAGTCTAGAGGGCAGCCCGCGACAGTCACTATCACGCAGGACATGTGGCGGGGAGACATTGTCTAACACCGAGATTTGAGTCAAAGAGTGATGCGGGCAGTGTTCAAATTATCTCTGATATTATCGAAATATCTCCAATATTATCTTTATCTCCGGCTTAGTGATACCGATAACACCGGTAGCAATACCAATAACGCTGGTAGTATCAAAAATTCCCAAGTATTAGCAATATATCGTTTAATATCGCCAATGTATCAATATCACTAACGTAATCGGCAGTATTTTCAACTATGTCAATTCTTAGTGTCTGTTGTATGCCAATGCATCAATATCGCCAATGTATCGCCAATATTTTCAAATGTGTAAATTCTAGGTAATGCTTGTATCATAAGGGTATCGACAATATTTCAATAGCAAATTTTATTTCAATTTTTTTCATGGGCACATGGTTGGATGTAGTGTTCAATTTGTCATTGATAATATTGATAATATTTTAATATTATTGAGACCACAATCTTTCGTTTCCTTTCCAATTGTTGATGATTTCTTGGTAAAATGTCATGTGTTGTTGATATTTTGTAATATCAATGGATGTTTAGATGGAAGGTTGGATGGTTAAATAGGCCAGATGAGATGGTTGGACTGATTTCTTACAACAACACAT
The DNA here is from genome assembly GCF_029962835.1 of Magnolia sinica. Taxonomy (NCBI): domain Eukaryota; kingdom Viridiplantae; phylum Streptophyta; class Magnoliopsida; order Magnoliales; family Magnoliaceae; genus Magnolia; species Magnolia sinica. The sequence continues at coordinate 48,303,836 of NC_080585.1, read as the reverse complement.
GCTTTTAAGGCCCCATTAAATAAAAGCTTGTTATGTATGCATTCTTTTTGTAAATTTTTTATTTCTAAATATGTAAATGTCCATTTTAACATCTCCTGAAGTTTTGCCAAAAACTCCATTGTTTTTCCCATGTTTCCCCACATTTCCGATTATCAACGATATTATCGGCAATATCGATATTGTTTCCATATCCCTGGCCATCGAAACTTGTAATGATACTGATACTTCAAACACTAGATGCGGGGAATAGGTCCGGTGATGGTGATGGTAGCGATAAGGGTGACAATGACTCTGATGACAGTAATGATGATGATGATGATGGTGGTGGTGGTGGCGGCACGGGTGGGAGTTAAGATCAGATACCTCTTAGCCCTTTCATTGGGGAGGAAAATTTCGATCATGCCACGCAGGACCCTGACCATGGTTCTTGTTAATGAAAAAATCTGGACCGCCCTCTTCAGACCTTCGAGCACTTGCACAGGAGAAGAACAAAGGAGACCTTCGCTAGAGCAGAGGAGCCTCCGATGCCAAAGTCAGGCTAGGAATCTGGGTTTGGTCGTGTTGAAGGGTTTAGGGCGAGAGATTTTGCGTACCTTATCAATGTGGATAGATCCTTTATTTATAATGTGTAGGACAGGGTAGTCCGCAATCTCAGGCATGACCTTAGTCGTTGGGTGAGATGTGCGCGAGTGGTGAATATGGGCAGTCACCCTGAAATTATGTGGTGGACGGTTACGTGGAGGTGATGGATGTCGACGGTTACCTTGGAGTTACACATACCCGAAGTAAATTGGCACTGCTCTGATCGGAGTGTCGTAGGTCAGCACGGAGTATCATAGGTTGGCACGGTTTGGACCTCTTATTTCGTTTGAGGTGAACCCATATATGAGTGATCCGAGGAGGCTATCAGGACTCATGAAGAAGTTAAAGGCTACAGAAATTGGACATCACAAAGATCCGAACCGAACCGTCGTTTATTTGTGTCGGAGCCGAGCTGAACCAATCGATTAACCGGATGAAGCTGACCTGAACTGAGTCGAGCTGCATTGAGCCGAGCTGAACCCATCGGTTAACTGGTTAGGGATTGCCCTGAGGAGCTCGGAAGTTCTGTATTGGTCGTCTGGGCTATTGGTTTTTCTAAGCTGAGGGTTGGACCTATCTTCTTGTCAATTCCATCTATTCTCGATGAGCTCTTCCTCAACTTCAAGTAGCCGATCAATCCCTTGGGCATGTCCTGGTAGGGGACTTCAGGACAATTCTTGTGGAGTACATAAGTGGAAGCTCCAGAACATGCGCAGTTGAAGACTACGCTTAGAGATGAGAAGTCTGGCTTCACTGGATGAGGTGGTGCAGGAGTGTATGCTCGTCAGCCCGAGTCGACCCTGACGATGGTCGGACTATGTTTCCCCATAACGGTTCTCGTCTAGGAGAACCACGACCCCGTCTTATTTACAATAAGACGCACACATCAAAAGCTACTGAAGAAAAAGTAGACTCAGAAATTTTGAGGAGCTGCTGGCAAAATGCATGAGGGACACAAGCGTTTGTGACAGGAGAGGTGGCTTTAGATTTGGATCACGGACGAGGGAGGGGAGCTTGAGTTACAGGCCACAACATGAATCTGGATCACAAACACAGGAGTAGCTCGAGTTCTGTGCCACAATATGGGCATGGATATGGACTTGGTGGATATGCGGCGAGTGACTCTGGTAGTTACGGCACATCATTTTTCAGCTATGGTCAGGAGTTCACTTCTGCATATGGGCAGGGATATGAGCAGTAGTATGGATATAACCAACAATATGGATACCAAGGAGCTTTATATGTGCCATTCCCAGATCCATATCAGTCACAGACTTTGACGATTATGCAATACCCACGGATGGGCGTATTGATTCAGTTCGGAGAGGATGAGTACCATCATTATGTCAGTCAGTATCTTAACTGGTACCACTCTACCATGACCTAGGCACAATATTGTCGATTTATGGAGCAACAATACTATTCGTAGCCTCATCGAGACGGAGATGGTGGTTACGAGCCACCTCGTAACTCTGTGGGTCTAGGCCACAACCAGTCCCCATTATTGATATGTATGTTTCTCAATTTTTACTTCTTTTGCTTTTCAATGAATTGGTTGTATTTTCACATGTCTTTGGTACATTTATAAATGTCATGCATTCAATTTAAATGTATTTGCATTAGTTCAGTTAAACATCGCATAACTAAGGACCCTATACAAAGGAAATTTATTATATGCACCTTTTTTGAGATGTTATGATTTAAAAGTGTGTATTAAGGGCTTTTTTTTTTTTTTTTTAACAATCCCTGAAGTTTCATTAAAAAATTCAACCATTTTCCCAATGTTTCCCAAAAAGTGCGATAAATTATGCGATACAAACGATATATCCCGTGCAATAACCGATATGTATCTATATCCCAATGGTGCGATACATAGCGCGATACAGATATTTCGAACACTGGCTCCAACCATTCAACAAAAAAGAAGCAAATCCCTATAATAATAATAATAAAAATCTTTAAAAAGGGAATAGAATAAGAATTTCCGGCAACATCTTCATCCGAACAACAGAAAAATCAGCAAAGACTTCAACCACATGTCAAAGAGGCTTCAAATCCAGCAACACATGATTCAAAAACCTTAGAAAAAAATATAGCCGCAAGCCACCCCCATCTCACAAATCACAACGAGTCAATGAGGAAAAGGTCTCAAGACTCTCAAAACAGAAAAAAGAACGAAGACGAAGAAAGAAAGGTGAGGGGAAAAGAAGAAACGAGGAAGAGAATGAAACCATCCAAGATTAGGAAGGAAAGGAAACACCACTTATTGAGAAAGATTAGAAGAGGAAGGAGAGAGAGAGAGAGAGAGAGAGAGAGAGAGAGAGAGAGGATTAGGAAGGGAATGAAGGGAACCACCGAAGATTAGGAAGGGAAACACCACTTGTTGAGAAAGATCAGAAAAATAACACTCATAGAGTTAAAAGACGGAGAAGAAGAAGAAGGAAAGAGCAAAGGAGAAGGAAAGAATGAAGGAAAAAAGAAGAAGAAAGAACCCAAGGAGCACTTAGTTCTATTACCTGTTAGATGAGAGAGAGAGAGAGAGAGAGAGAGAGAGAGAGAGAGAGAGAGAGAGAGGACGCTCATAGGGCCGGGATGTCCAGCCCTACCTGATTTATAACAATAGGAGAATGGTACAATTACATATATGCCCTTATTAGGAGGAAAATACTAAAGAAAGACAGCAAATAAGGAAAGGATAAAAATAAATATAAAAAGGAAAAAAAAAGCTAAGAATAAGGCCCATGACAGGCAAGGCCCAGGTGTATGTACCCGTGGACCTAGTCATAGGCCAACACGCACATACACCTACAAGGCGTATATGCTATAACGTGATATACAGGGACATATCGTTACCAAATTACCAATATAGCCCATTTCAGCTGATATGAGCTGATATACCTATCAATTTTTGGAGGGGATCATTTCATCCCATGTATCAAGTATTGGTACCGACCAATATGAACATGGCATGCTTGCATTGGTAATGCAGGACATGAAATTAAACATGACATGTAAGATTTCAAGCTTTAGATCATACTAATTTTAAACAATCACAAAATTCCACGTCCCACATATGATCAAGCATTCAATAAGGGGAATCTACAAGGATCCAAGCTTACATACGTTAGGGCTGAATCGATTAAAAATTATAAACCAAACAATGCTCAAAGGATTGTAGATTCATCCACTCTTGCAAAGGATAATTCCCCAATCCAAGAGATTCATCATGTTCCACTTCGGGAAAGCCTAGGGTTTGCAAATGTGAGATAGAACTTGGAATTTAGGATTATCTAGGGTTAGGGTTAGGGATTTAAGGCGAGAGAGGAGAGGATTAGAGGAGAGAGAAGAACCTAAAAACAGTCTGCACGTGTGGACAGTGATCTGTCCTAGACGCACGTGCGTGGGTTCCTGCCCGCACGTGTGTGGGGCCCACGAAACCGGGATTGGCCACCTAGGGTGTGGTTGGCCAGGGATGGCCCACTCACACACCAAATTTCACGTCGATCAGATGTCCGGTTTGTGCACGGCACTTCGCCGAAGTTTCAGCCCTCCTGGAGGGCCTGAATCTGCAAACCTACTGTAGAGAAATGATTGGTTTCAAAAGGGGGTGGATTTGAAGATTGGATGGTTGTGGGAGATGATGGATATGGAGGGTAAGAGGTGGGGGCAATTTGGGATGACTGTGACTTCGCACCACGGTAGTTAGCCCTTCGAAGAAGGGAGGGTTTCGCACCCAATTAGATTTCCTTAACTTAGAGAATTAGAGAAGCAGGAAAATGCAGAATTTTATTCACAATCTTCAATGAGAAAAAACCTACATGGGGTTGCCTATATATAAGAAAACCCTAAACCTCAAAAGCTGCACCATGTGCGCACACTATTACTTAGAAACAAAGTAACAAAAATAACAACTAATTAATGCAATCAAAACCATTCATGATGTTCCTAATAATGATAATAACCAAAACTCAAAAGTCCTAGATCATTGAGGGTAGTGGGCCACGATCATGAGATCCAATAGTGGGATCCACATGATGATCGGGTCCACTCCAATGAACCATAGCACAACCCTCTAACTAAGAGGTCCTCCATAGATGTCGTCATCGATCCAGATCGATGGTGGGGCCTTCCTCCTCCTTGCGTACGTGCGTAGGGTGGGGGGAGTGCGTGGCGCGTGATGTCCCCATCAATTGGCTGATATGATATGGAAATTTGGAAAGATGGGAACACTCATCTTAGTGTCATTGTGATTCATATTAGAAAAGATCGATTAATCACAACTGTTACTGACCTGTGATTGCATTTTTTGAAGGGATTTTACCAAATAATGTCTTGAGGAATCAAAATTTCAAGGCAGTGCTTTATAAGAGAAGAATAACCAAAACCTCATTGTTTATTTTTTATTTTTTATTTTCTTTAAAAAGTGAAGTTGAGAATTTTGGGGCCCACGTGGCATGTGCATGACATCCAACCCATCCAACATATGAATCCCAACATGTTAATCACATGAAACAAACAGATAGGATACACATGAATTTGGATTGGATGCTTTTGAGTGGTAGATATTGTTTTAGGTTTGGGATGTTTATCAATCAATTCTAGGGGGCCCCCTAGGGCATTTCGGGTGATATAAGGTGCTGCTAGAAGTGGAGTAAGCAAGGAAGCGAAAGCCCCTATCATACAAGCGATCAACCCGTCGATCCTAACCCTTGGAAGCAAACAAAATGGAGTTGGGGCATCAGCAGGAGTAGAAGAATCTGATCTAGCACATCAGCTGGGGGGAATGAAAGAATTCGGTTATCAATTCCTTGGATGCATCTGTTGGACAGGTCAGGTGTCATGCACATCTCACGTGGGCCTCACAAATCTTGACTTCACTTTTTAAAGAAAAGATAAAGAGGGCAGTTTGGTAATTGTGTCCATAGAAAAGCATCACCTCAGAATTTCCATTTGTCTAGACATTATTTGGTAAATCCAAATCTAAAAACTTTGGTATAAAATTTCAAAAATGGTTCCAGATCCAAATTTGACATTACAACTTACAGGAACTTGGGAGGGTTTTGGTAAGAAATCATAGGGAAGATTCATTTTGAAATTTCAACTCGTCGCTAAGATGCTAACACATCATTAAAATCAATGGAAGATATGCAAATAAATAAATAAAATATCAAGCTTTCGGGTGCTCGATATGTAGGCATAGACAGTTGTCACAAAAAAGCGTGTTAACACAAAAAAAATCTTTTTCCAAATTGCCAATTTAACCCTTCCTTTTCTGATTTTTCTTTGTGTGTGTGTGTGTGTGTGTGTACGCACGCGCACGGGCTGGAAAATGGTACCATAAGGTCGAGCTCTATTGGGCCCACCATGATCTATGCTGGACATCCACACTATGCATTTGGTGGGTCCCCTCTAGGTTATGGGATATCCGAAAAATCAATCGTACCTGGAACTCAAGTGGGTTACACCATCTGAAACTGTGTGAACTCATGCCTAAAACATCTAAAAGCACTTGGTGGGGTCAACCTGAGTTTTGGATACAACTGAAACTTGGTGTGACCCCTAATCCAAGTGGGACACATAATGGATGGGTTGGATGTCTGAACCACATCTTAGTGGGCCCTATAAGCGATCATGAACATTTCAATGGGTGGGGATCCACTCTAAACTGTTGTCTATGGTGTGGCTCATGGATCGGCCTATTTTTACGTCCATGGCCCATCATGAAAGGGTGCATCTGATTGACAGGGTGGATGTCCAACATAGATCACGGTGGGGTCCACACAGCTCCACCTCATGGGAAGCTCCCATGAGGTCGACCTCATAGTGTCCATATATTGAATATTGTAATTCTGTATAGTTTTTTTTTTTTTTCTTTAAACCATTACAATCTGTCATTATGTATGAATTTATCGTCTTCTTGGGCATATGTTGCATTAGCCATATTTGTCACTCTCACTGATGCCCAGCAGGCCAGCACCCATGCATAGTTTTCCTAAGCAAGATGAGTAGTCTCAAATAGACAAAACTCACAAAACTAAAACCAATCTCATGCATCAAAAGTTAACTATCAACGAAATGAAAACAAAAGCAGAGATAGAGAGTAATGGAAATGAACCTGATATGCCTCATGATTCGATACAATCCTTTTGATGATTGTGCTAGTTGTGATGTCCAAAGGACTTTCTAGTTGTTGATAGATACCCATATCAATTGGAACTGCATATGGGTTGCCCTTTGCCTGAAACACACCACTCTAGTAAGCCATTAATGACAAAAGCTTGGCATCTTTCGGGAGCAATATCTACTTCCTATTTACAGCATAAATCAGAATTACATATCACATCAATTTTTTTGAAAGGTTACAATTTTATTAAGGTCGAAGTCCCCATTTATTTTTAAAGGTTACGATTTTATTAAGGTTGATGGGGCCCCACTAAATTAAAAAAAAAAGAAGAAAAAAAGAAAAAGGAAAAAAAAAAAAAAAAAGAAGACCAAGAGAGCAAAGAAAAGGAACACCAGCAACTGATGTAGCAGATCAACTACAACTACAATAATCTGATTTACCTTCTGAAAATCATTATTCTCTGCAACTGTTCCATGGACAACCAGGGAGATGTTAAAGGTTGTAATCTGCAATAAACAGAATTACCATTGGTCAATGAGATGCCAATACTTTTGCTCGGCTGCAGAATCTAAAAAGACAATGATGAAGAATAAGAAAACCAGAACCATCAAAATTGCAGACAAGTTGAATCATCCAAGACAAGTGTATAAGAAACTTGTAATCCATTAATTAAGTACTTGTAGCCATTGTTCAAAGTATCCCTGATATTATCGAAATATCCCTGATATTTATCTGAATCTCCAGCTCGGTGATATCGATAACACTGGTAGCGATACCGATAACACTAGTAGTCTCAGAAATTCCAGGTATCAGTGATGTATCATCAATATTTTCAATGGTGTAAATTCCAGGTGTCCCTTGTATCGCTAATGTATCGATATCACCAATATTTTTTTACGGTGTAAATTCCAGGTGTTGCTTGTATCGCTAGTGCATCGATAATATTTCAATAATATCGCCAATGTATCGGTATCATAAAAAATCTGTTTATTAAAAAAAATCTATTTCAAAATTTTTATGGACACATGGTTGTATACAGTGTTCAAATTGTCGATGATAATATCAATCATATCGCGATATTATCATTATTGCAACATGGGTGATATCGAGACCAAAATCTTTCGTTTTCTTTCCAGTTGTTGACGATTTCTTGGCGAAATATCGTGTGTTGTCGATATTCTGAAATATCGACGAATGTTTGGATGAAAGGCTGGATGGTTGGATGGATAGATGGGATGGTTGGATTGGTTTCTTACGACGACACGGGCTTTTAGCCCCCCATTAAATGAAAACTTATTATGCATGCATTCTTTTTGTAATATTTTAATTCCTAAATGTGCATATATGTGTATTTTAGCATCTCCTGGAGTTTCACTGAAAGATTCCACCATTTTCCCCATGTTTCCCCAATCTTTCCACCCATTTCCGGTTATTGGTGATAATATCAGTGACGTCAATATTGTTTCCGTATCCCTGGCTAGAGAAACTTGTACCGATATTGATACTTCAAACGCTGATTGCAGCAACCTCCTCAGACTGGAAAACTGCCTGATATCTACGCAATATAGCCAGCTATTCAGGGTCAGTTTTTCTCAAGATTGCTTGGTACAGGCTAAGCAATAAATCCAACAACAACAATAAAAGATAGGAATCCCAAAAACAGATCAGGCGAACTCTATCTAATTCTTAATATATAAAAATTCCAAGTATTTAACTATTCCCAAAACGGGAGAAAAGTAGGATGTATAAGAATTTCTTTAGTGTTTTATGTTGATGAGAATATTTACAAAAGAAAACAGCTTCATCAAACTATGTTATCTCTTTAAACCATAATATGTCAGAATAGCTATAGACTATACAATCTGCAGATGCATGATAAATTTAAGAAACAAATATATACAACATACAGACATAAAAGCCAGAAACCAAAGGACGGCGACTAATTTATCAAAGGGCCAACATCCACTTGGCAATTTAACTTGAAAAAAAAAAAAAAAAAAACCCCGTGGAAACACTAGTCTCTCTCTCTCTCTCTCTCTCTCTCTCTCTATTTTTTTTTTTTTTAATTTTTATCGGTGAGAAAATTTTATTAGAAATAAGGTGGCAAATCAAAGCATATTTGGTCTTATATAGGATCGCCAGGGGTCATCATTTTTTTTGAAACCTAACACTACCAAGGATTGAGCCCTAGACCACTCACACACTACATTGTCTCCACCAGCTCACTGAAAGGGTCATCACTTTTCAGTTGGCTTGTGGAAAGAAATATGGTGCTTACTATTAATCATTTGAGGAACAAGCACATGATCATCCTAACATCTGCATTCAGGATGCAGATTTATGGATCATCTACTTTCATGCTGTGGTGTTCTTTGACCTCCTTAGATCATCTGGTTGATGCCTCACTCAATCAGCCTCTTTCTTTTGGCCAGGCATGTTGGCTGCTGGAGTCCGCAAGGAAATATTTTATGAAGGTTATTTCTTGCAGGGTTATTGTCTGTATGACAGGGCACAACCATAGATGCTTTCATATGTATCGAGTGCCTAGCTGGGATGTCTGGGAGAAGCAAAATGAATGCAGTGACTGGGGATAGGTCTTTAAAGGCTTTTCTTAATAGTCCTAGGACGGCAGGACCCTAGCTGAGGTGTTTATTCTTCTTGGAATTTGAATTCCTTGTACTGAGTGTGATGATTCCTCATCATTGTCCCTTTCTTTTGTTTCCTTGTTTTTCTCATCAATAAATTTCGTTACTCTCGAAAAACACATTTTATTAGAAGCAAAAGCCCCGATTACCAAAAAGTAACGCCCTTGCGCAACACACACCAACTGCAAAGAACAAAGATGAGGGATCAACACCCCGGAAATTACAAGAAGCACAACAAAAAGAATAACAAATTACAAAAGAAATGACACAAACAAACGGCTTGAGGATTATTGACCAAACAGCCACATCCAATTTGGCCTTCCTGAACATCTCATTAGAGGTGCGGCTACAATTGCAAAAGCATCTATTATTGTGCTCAGCCCACATTGACCACACAAACACTTGCATCCTTTGTCTTAGAGACATGAAATCGGTTAACTAACTCTTCATTCACTGCAAGATGGCCTTGAAGGTATGAGGATATTTCCTTGAGTTCTTTGGTAGGCCAAGGGTGAAGCCTGCCTCAGTTAGACCTTATTTATGTTTGGAACTGGGTGCAGACCAACAAGAAGATAAACTCACACTATTACCTTTGTTTTTTGGCCAGTATAAGGTCTTTGTGCCCAAGCGATGGAAGAAACTATTGGTCCTCTCGCCCCATAACACCCAATGGCCGGCCAAAAAATCTAACCTCCAAAGCATCCTTCCATCCACGGAGCACAACGTAATCCAAATCATACCGAAGATCGACAGAAACCTGGACCACATCTCCCTAGCGAGTGGGCAATGAATGAAAAGATGGTCAACGGACCCATTTTGCATACACAAGATACAAATGTTGGTGATCACCATCTTCCTCTTCAGAAGGTTGTCAATAGTGAGATCCTTATTCTGTCCCACCAACCAAGCGAATGTGGCAACCTTGGGAGGAGCCCCACTACTGCCAAGCGAACGAGGTGCGAAATTTTACCTATAGAGAACTGGGGAGCAACTTGTAAAAAGATCTAAATGAAAACTAGCCAAACTTTTCTTTATTCCATACCATCACGTCCTTTTCTCCTGATGAAAGGCAAATGCCTTGAAGGAAATTCAGCAAGTCATGAACTTGCTAGCTTCCCCATCCAATTAATTCCTCCTTCATAGATGAGACAACAACCTCATTCCTTACGATTGAGTAGCACCGAGTGATTGGAATGTTCATGTCCAAGATAGTTTGGCTAACCTTGGAAAATCTTCTGAAATGTTCTCTCACCCACCCAGCTATCATCCCAATAACAAATCCTCGATCCATCTCCTAGAGAGAATCCAACACCATCCTTGAATCCGGTACCCAATCTAACAATCAATTTCCATTTAGCTGAAGTTCGATAAAGAGAGGATTCCTTGGTCCACCACCACCCCTCCACTCATACTTGTGCACAATCAACTCTCTCCATAAACTGCTCTCTTCTATCCCATATCTTCATAGCCATTTTTCGAGCAACACTATGTTCATGATTTCTAGCTTCTTTATCCTTGCAACTCCTTCCCTAGTCAGTTTGCACACCTCATCCCACTTGAGTAAATAGAATGTGTGCTTCTCTTTAGCTCCCTACCACAAGAAGCCATGCCTTAGCCTTTCCAGCCTATCCAACACCTCCTTTGGGCACTTACACAACAAAATGAAATATAGTGGTAAGTACGATAGAGATGGCTTAATTAGCGTTAGCCTACCCCCAAGTGAAAGGTGCTGACTTTTCCATCTCCACAACTTTCTTTCCACTCTTTCTATCGCCTTATCCCACAAATGCTTTGCCGGTTTGCCAATACCTATAGGAAGACCAAGGCAAGTGAACCAAAGATCTCCACCACCTTTTCAACCTCCTTGTTAGAAGTACCAACGCCCAGCATTTCGCTTTTGGAGACGTTCACTTTCAAACCTGAATACAACTTCAAAACACTGAATTATTTTCCTCAAATTATTAACTTTGGCTTCCTCTGCATTGCAAAAGATGAGAGTATCATTGGAGTATTGGAGATGAGAAACCCGGAGCCCCTTTCATCCACCACAAATCCATCTATGAGACCCACCACTGCACCCCTATCCAACATCTCCATGTTGCAGTGTTTGTTGAGTGAAAGGAACATGGTCTTTGTGGGGTTTAAGGAACGATTGCACTTTCACCCATAGATTGAAATCCTATGAAGTGTTTCCGCTATGGCTAAGGGTAAAGCTATTTTTATGCTATGGAGCTAAACCTATGTAACATCCTAACAAGAAGATAGAGTTTTCATAAAATTTTCCCTTTTATGACCTACTACACCTTACTAGGGATGTCAACGGGCCGGGCTGGCCTGTCGGGCTTATGGGTCGCGCCCCACAACGGGTTAGGCTTGGACTGCAATATCAGGCCCACGGGCCGAGCTTGGGCCTAAATCTAAAGCCCATTTTTAAACAGCTAGGCTCGGGCCAAGTATAATAGCCTATTAGCCTGGCTTGCCCATTAGGGTTCGAAAATTCTAAAATTTGAAAAACTCCCCCCATTGGCAAATCTCTCTCGTCAAATATTCTCCTTAAAAATCCATCCCAATTCAAATCTTCTCCTAAAAAACCCATCTCTCTCTCTCTCTCTCTCTCTCTCTCTCTCCACTACAATGGAAAGGGCTTGGGCTCGGGCCTAGTGTAAACATGTCGGGCCAGAATTTTTTGGCTGGCCATGGGCTTGGGCCAGGTTCAGGCCTATGTAGACAAAGGTTGGCCCAGCTCGAACCTCGCCCATTGACAACCCTACACCTTGCCCATTCCACACAAAGAAAAAGGAGCAAAATCGATTAAAGCATCGCCCAACAACACTAAAATCGAAGAAATTCCCCAAATGGCTCTGGCAAGAAGTTGCAATGCTCAAAACGGTGATTGATGGACTTAAAATCCTAGAAGCGTAATACACAAAATAATCATGTCTTTTCCAAAGATTGTCAATAGTAAGCAGTAATGTTTTAAATAGCGAGTAGCATGTAGCATGGGTTCACCCCTCTAAAGCATGAGATGTACACTACATGCTACTTATAGATTTTTACTCAAGGTTGCACTTGGTGGCACCAATTTCACGATACTTTGCACCAAATTAGATTGATTAATAGTGAAATTTCATGATATTTGGTGCAACCAAACTCAACCTTAAGGAATAGGAAAAGGCAATGATTAAGTATAAAGGAAAAGAGAGAGCAACAAAACTGTTTTAATAGTATTACTTATATTATTTTACTAAAAGTATAGAAAAGATTAACTAGTTTTTATTTGAAAATATAAAAAATATAACAAATCATTAAAACATTTATTGATTTTAATGTTATAATGAAAAATAACTTGTAACGTGAGCTACGTTGCATTTAACATACTCTATGTAGCGTGTAGTGTATGCAAATTATCATGTAGCGTGGGCTACACATGACTTAAGCTATTTTCATGAGCTACATAGAGTTAAGCTATTCTATGTAGCATAAGCTATTTAAAACACTAGTAAGCACCTTGCTCTTTACTGTCAAATCATGGGCTTCACAAGGGAAAGAATTACAAATCAACACAGAAAGAGCTGACTCAAAATGTTCTTGACCTGTCCAATGTCCACTTCCAACCACCCCTGTCGAGAATTGGAGAAGCCCAAGGCTGCAAAAGATCCAACAATCTCACCAATCCCCCCAATTCCTCATCAATCCAATTCATGACGTTGAGGGGAGTGGGAAGCCTAAACCACTTGCTCACATAGAATTGAAAAACATTGGGTTATGCACACTTCCCTCTTGGAAGCAATATGGGCCAGTCTAGGGAGACGAAGCAAAGAGGCCTCTTAGAATTGAATGTGAGTTCCATTTCCCATCGAAGAAAACAATTTCCTTTTTGAATAGATCAACAATTCAAAAGGTTTGCCCTAGAAGCACCCAAAGCCATACACACGGAGGCAATATTAGTAAACCAACCTCCCTCATCCACCCCAAATTAGCAAGCTATCACTTGTTCCTCTCTTAAATGCCAAGTTAGCTAGAAGACTACTACGTTTCTCATAGCGGTTTCGATTACAGAATTCGACAACTTGAGCTAAGTGGTATTTTCTCAGTCAAGTCTCTCTAACAAGACCCCAGAACAAGGGACGCACTACATCAGATTGGGCTCTAGTTGTTCGGGCAAGTGGGGTTCTGTTGAAAGTTAAGCATTTTGTTGGACGGCCTATTTGGACAAATCCTCACACTGGATCATATCAAGACCAAAGGAATAGGGTTGTCTAACAAGTGTACGATGTGCCTCTCAGTAGAACAAATTGCTCCCCATCTTCTCCTTCGCATCTCCCTAGTTCAACAAGTGAAACAAATAGAACCGTTTTCCAAGGTAGGAACGTCTAGAATGCAGGAAACATAAGGAGAAAATTCGAAAGAACAGTTGGGTGGAGGAAGTAATTTAGAGCAATGATCGGGATCCTCTCAACCCTTCCAGAAGCCAAATGGAAGGAGATGCTCTTGTGGTAAATAACTAACCAAAATAGTCAAAATATGTGCCTCTCCTCCCAGGGTTAAAATTTAATTTGACATGTGTTCTTTTGGCAACCTGGGTATGGCAGGCATCTAAGGACTATTTAGGAACAATTAAGGTGTTACAGTCCTAGAATTCACTAGATCAGTGGGAGGTCAAATTTCTTTAAACTTGCGACAGTTCACCATGGGATTAAGATTGCAGCTAGTCACAACCTCAGCTCTTCTACAATTGCGGGAGACTCGAGCAATGTGTTCAAGTGGATGAACGGTGGATGTTACCCTTGGAAACTAGCAAATATATCGAGGAAGCCATAAACATTTGTGGGTAGATGTATCCTTCTCCTGCGTGCACAAATCAGCTAACTCCAGGGCGAATATTCTTGCAAAGGAGAGCATCTTCCTGATGGAATTACACACAGCGGAATCCCAATAATGATTGCAATAAAGGCATCCTTGCCATTTGTAGTTGTTGTAATTTTGTTTTGCCTGTGACAATTGTACCTCTTCTGGTTGTATATATTTTTCCTTTTCTATTTGAGAATAGTTTACCAATCATAAAAGAAGATATCACCCATTTTTCCAGAAGCCATCTTCTTCCATCACAAATCCTCCACAACTACCCAAAAAAGCCAAGTTCATTGGTTTTAAATCTCCAAAAGCATGGCCATTGCTTTAGGCATTGCCACATTATTCCAGATTAGCTAAACACCACCGACAAGAAGCAACCAATGTTTTATGTATTGGCATCGCAGCCTGTTGGGATATGGAAACATGCTGGTATAACATGTATTGGGAAATGTGTTGCTGTCAGAGGGAAACATTGGGAAAAGACAGATTTTTTCAATGAAATTTTAGGATATGTTAAAAGAGGTATGATTACATATTTAGAACTCAAAACATTGAAAAAGAAAAGCATGCATAATAAGTTTCCATTTTATAAGGGCCTAAACTTCCATTGTTGGATAAAACTTGATACAATTATCAACTTTTTTAAAAAGAAATTGCTATTGTTACTGAAAAACAAGAGAGTATGGCCAGTCTATAGATCATTCAATTATGGTTTATCATCATATTTTTACAAAAAATGAATTTTTAGTCATTTTTCACTATTTTTAATTTTTTTTGAAAAAAGTTTGCTGAGAAATAGTAAAAGTATGGACAACCCGTAGATTGATCCACAAGCAGTGCCATCTAATTTTCGTACACTCGCATTTTGAATAGATGAAAATGAAAAGATTTTTGTTTGTCCCCAGTTTCTTGTCTTACACCCTTTCCTTAAAAAATACAAGTCTAAAAACCATGCCTTATATATGGATTTCTAACTTGTTTCTACATACTATAGACAAAAGATGAATATAATAGAATTCCAACATGTTTCCGCTCTTGGATCACAATTTCTCCACCCAAATCGAGATTTCTCCCAAAAGAACTCAAAAATCCAGGAATAGTGAACAGTCTATTTCTCCCATGCACTAAAATCATTCTAATTGGAAGATACTAGCTATATGGTATTTGGTCTTTTTTGGTTAAATATGAACCGTTCTATGTATTTCCTCCTCAACCATCTATTTGTTGGCCACCTCTTGAAGGGTTAGGAGTATTACCTACACACTTGGCACGGGTCCTAAGTGTTTAAATGTCCTAAAGTGTTCGGCATGGCAAACTCCAAAAATCCAGGAATAGTGACACTTCAAACAAATGATATTTTAATTAAATAAATAAAATTAACAAATAAAATCAAAACCAAAACAAAACGATGAAGACGTTAGAATGAAATAAGTTAGACAAGAATATTCATCAAGTTCCAATGAAAACCAATTACTTGTAATACAAACTAAGTGCCTGTTTGTTTTGCCAATTACCCCTGTAACGTAAAGGCAATGTGTCATCATTACGATTTTACCACCACAAACCAAACATGAGAATCTTCGGTTAAATGCATATGTATTTAGGAGATAGTAAAAGAATTTGTAATCATTACACCTTTTTCATGGCACTACTGTGAAAATCTTGAATCTAAATAATGATACCAGTTTATTTTGATGATGATTTAACATTAAAGTAATGTAAAGTGTCATCATTGCGATTTTTTTTTTTTTTTTAAAGGTGATAATCTATTAAAACAAGGCTAAAGCCAAATAATACAACAATGTAAAAGAAAAAAGAAGAAAAAGATAGATATTTCCATCATTACGATTTTACTGCCGACAAACCAAACACAGAAATCGGCGGTTAAATACAAATGTGTCAGGAGACAAGTAATTTGTAATCATTGCACATTTTCTTTACATTACTGTACTATTTGGTGAAACAAATAGGCCCTAGCAATAATTGATTAACAAACATTAAAATCATATATAGTCACCTCAAGGAATAGTAGTTTGGTACGAACATTACTCTCGCAAAAAATTAGAGAATCACAACAAAAGGAAAAAAAAAAAGAAGCAAACGGAACAATAAAGCTCGTGCTTGTTTTCTTATGTGGGTCATGGTGCCTATAGTGAAAATTGACCAAAATCCAGAGAGGGAGAGGAAGTCAGTTTCTTGGGAAACAAGAGAATGGGGCAAGCTTGAGGGTTAGAAGTGACGTCAACCGGATGACTTTAGTGTATACTACTTCAGTGTGTGTTTGTGTGTCACTGTGTGTGTGTATTTTATTACTCTTTCCTTTTTGGATTATATTTTGTTTGTTATTGTCTTCTTTATTATATTTCTTTCAAATGAATCCAAAATTCCGTAGGTGAATATCTAAGTTTAAATAACATATATAAATCACTCACCTGCAAACACACACTTCCTTTTTAGGAGGTGGAATACAATGCTCAGCTTGAAAGTTTGTATGGCATAGTTTGGGTTTTCAATTTTTAGGAGTGTGAGCCGATGGTTCAGTGATAGAGACTATTGTACTATATGCCCCAGTGAGTGGCTGGCCCACACAGTAGAGATCTTCTAGATGGAAAACTCCTAACCAGTTAATGCGGAGGCATTTTCACACCGGGCTGTGGGGTGGCCTGTGGGATGCAGGGGCACACTGGGGTGGGTGGCCCACATGACCCATGGATTTGGGGCCCATGTGAGGCGGAGCCCATGGATTTGGGGCCTGGGCTATGAGATAGGGATTAATTTGTCATGCTTTATCAGTTCAAGCTTTTAGAGCAAGTGGTTAATTGTCCTGCATCACCGGTGTTAGTTGTACATTTCTACTCCACTTGGGACGCTTGCACACTCCTCGACACAATGCGGCACTTCAAAATCTGCATGAATTCCACAGACAGTTCCATAATGATGTCATCAAAAAGTGCCCTTGTCATACACTTTTGAGTATATAAATATACATTATCATCTGAGCCTTATCCCAACTAATTGGGAGCTACATGAATCCTGTTTCCCCATTCCACTCTAACATGGACAGTATCCTTGGTTAAACCACATAGTTTCAGGTCCTTTATTACTACCTCTACTCACGTCCTTTTGGGCCTTTCCCTTTCCCTTTTAGAGCATTAAACTTGAACCAACTCACTCCTTCTAACCGGTGTTGTTCATGGTCTCCATTACACATGGCCAAATCATCTAAGTCTGCCTTCCCTCATCTTCTTACCTATTGGTGCTACTACCGAGTTTCCTTAAATGCATTCATTTCTAGTCCTATCCTTACTTGTCTTGCCACTCATCCATCTCAACATCCTCATTTCAGCTATGCTCTATGGTGTACAAACATATTCTTCATGGAGTTTTCCTTTCACCTTTATCAACTTCTTTTGTTATTTGATTTCTTTTTTTGTTTTCTTTTTTCTTTTTGTCAGGACACCTCATCTTATTTCTTCACCTCTTTTTTCTATGTTAAGGGGTAACAGACCTCACATGATTTGTATCTTTGTGAATCTATGTAAAAACTTGGTAAGGGAAACAGTACAGTATCTTAAGACAATGCAGGATGAGAAGATGTCCACTTTCAAGATCTCAAAAACTTAGTCAAGAAAATGGCTAGAGGATTGGAGAAGATGGTTATTTCCATAGGAAGGTAGATTTTCCAAAGTTAAACAAACAATCAACCCATAAGTTTTCTCGATTGGGTTGCCACTGTTGAAAAATATTTCAATTATATGGAGGTTTCGGGCAGGGAGCCGATTGGTCCTTTTGAAGCTCATCAGTCCGTGTGGTGGAAACAACCATAATTGTTCACATTCTAGACATACATGCAGCATGAAAATTTATTACAACCAACCACAAAAATGGTAGAAATAGCAAGAAAATGAATATATACAGTAGAAAAAGAAAGCAAGGAAATCTAACACATAAAATTGCAAGAATCAAAAATAAAAATAAACTAACCATATCCTTTGACACCTCCCGAGGAGCACCAATTATCACCTCATCTACATATCGGCAAGCCAAAACACTCAAGCTTCTCTCATGAAGATTCATAATTGGGCGATGCACACCTCTATAAACACTGCAGGAGTATTCCATAACAAAATCTGAATTATTAATCGATTATAGTTTTTTCACAAGGAAAAGAATGCTATAGATGAATATCTGATACAAAATGATTGCCCAAGCAACAAATAAATAATAGGAGGAAACAATGTTAAAGCTAACACCTATTAACAACAATTAACAATTACTATAGGACACTATTGTTATGTTAATCATCCTCATGAAAACTTAATTAGGTCTGAAAGAAAAACATGGAAAACTTCAATGCAATTCTATAGCTTGAACAAGCTAGTTGGTATTTCAACTTGTATATCATAAATTCGTAATTCATAACTTAGAAACCAAGGGACCCATTTGGATTCAGTCCTGAATTGCAATTGACTTGGCATTTCAGGCAGGCAAAGTATGTATTTGGGGTGGTGCAGAAATCAGGACCTGCATTAGCAGGGGGTTCTGTTTTCCAGCATTTCTGCCCCAAGACTTATTATTGGACAGAGCAAATCATGTCCACAACCAAAAGCAGGATCCCCCATATCAATATATGTAACTCATTATTCCCTTAATCTAGAATCTGAAAATAGAGTATGGTCACTGCCAAGTTGAGAACTGTAGTTCAGATTTTCAACCTGGTTGATGCTTTTTCATGCTGTGATTCACTGATCATTTATTTATCGATCTGGGATTCATGTCAATGACCTGCCGCTAGTCTGAATCAGTGTTTCAAATAGCGCTCTTAGCATAGCTAAATAGCGTAAATCCCATGTAGCATACGCTACAAGGGGCATACGCTACAATGCTTTTTTTAGCTTTGTTTGTTAAAAATGGTGTAAAACTCACATCATGAAAAACCTAAAATGTAAAGCTAAAATCAAACCTTTCTCTGTTTACTTTCACCTAAAATGTTGGTGATCCTTCGTTAAATTTGGTGTGAAACTCACACATTAAAAAACCTTTAAAACTAAACTTAAAAGAGAGGGTTTCGAAAATCCCTCTTTGTATTGATGACATCTGTATTGTAGTTAATACTCTTAATCTGTGGAGTTTTTATTTCTTTTTCATACCTGTGAGTTGTGACTTGTGGTTTCAATTAGACTATTGATTAAAGCGGTTTGCTTAAAAAGTTGTTGATGTGATAATTATTTGACTTGGTTTATAACTTTATACATCTGGATTGGCTTTTGATAAATGATAACTAATAATTTTTTTGAACATACTTGAAAAATGAATAATCTTTTAGGCATATATATATATATATATATATATATATATATATATATATATATATATATATATATATATTGCTTTTTTTCTTACTATTTATCATATTTTTCCTATTTTTAAATTAAAAAATAGAAGTATTGCGGAGCTTACGCTACACGCTACTGCTATTTAAAACCTGCTCTTAATAATTCTTTCACTTTTTTTTTTTTACTTCTCTAATTGAAAGAAAAGGTTCTCCGGGTCAAGTAGTCAACCTACTTCAATCAACTCTGCATGGCAAAATCGTTGGTCTTACATTGTTTTAAACCTTCCTACGATGTGTATGCATAGATGCACATGGTAAGCACTTCAAATGTTTTTTTAATATATCCAATATTTAAATTATCCGCGATGTTATCGAATTATCGCAGACAATATCGATGTCGCTGCACTAGCAACACCGAGACACCAATTTTTCATTTCTCTAGTCTCTACAGAATATCACTAATATTTTTGATTTTATTGAAAAAAAATAGTTATCGTCGAAATTTTCTTCCTACCATTGCAAAGATTTGAAATAAATAAATAAATAATACAGAAAAAAAAAATCTCTCTTACCCTTTTTTTTCCCTCAAGATTTGCCTGCGTGAGTAGCTTTCAACTAGATTTGGTGGGCCAATCGTTGTCGAGAGTGCCAAATTTTCGGCGGTAGGAAAAACCTTGAAAAAAAAAACCCCTTTTCTTTTCTTCGAAGAGAAAAAATTTGAAAGGGAACCCGATTTCGGTGAGATTTAAGGGAATTTGGGTTCGGATTTGAAAAAATAGATAAATTTTTAGAGAGATTTTCAGATTTTTGACGGAAAAATGATCAAAATCACATTATCATTACAGGTTTTCTGGGGAAGACACCCTTGTTTTAAGAGGGAGTGGATTTGATGCGACTGCGGCTTTATAAAAGACAGTGCGGCCCTCACTGTGGAGCCTACCTTGATGTATTTAGTATAAATGCATGTCGTCCATAGGTTTTTCCATGTCATTCTAGGGCAGATCCCAAAAACGAAGCAAATCAAAATCTTCGGTGGACTAAATTCTAACAAAGAGTGGCGGTTGAAGCTCCACCATTAAAAACTTCCTATGGCCCACTGTAATGTTTATTGCCGTCCAAGCTATTAATAAGATCACATAAACCTGGATGAAGGGAAAAGTAGAAATATCAGGTTGATCCAAAACTTTTGTGACCCATGTGAAGGTTTTAATGGCTAATCACCATTGTTTCTTATGTGATGGTCTACCTAAGATTTGAATCTACTTCAGTTTTGGGCTCATGCCCTAAACTGAATTGTAAAAATGGATGGACGGCATGGATATACAATAAATACATCAAGGTGGGCCCCACCATAAGTGTGGCACTGTCTTGGCTCAGGCCTCGTTTGCACCTAATCTACTTTGGTGCCTCCTTACAGCCGCAGAACCTACTTTGTAAGCAGGATTCCGTACGGCCCACCTCGATGTATGCATTGCATCAACGTCATCCATACGTCTTTTATAGCTTATTTTAGGGAATGATCCCAAAAAAGAACCAGATACAAATCTCAAGTGGACAACACCAGAAGAAACAATGGTCATTGAACGACCACCATTAAAAACTTCCTTGGGTCCACCATAATGTTTATTGACCATCCAACCTGTTGATAAGTTCATACAGACTTGGATGAAAGGGAAAACCAAAAAACAAAAACAAAACAAATATCAACTTGATCCAATATTTTGTGGCCCACAAGGTTTTCAACGGTCAATGATCACTGTTTCGACTTTCGCGTGGAGTGGTCCACGTCCACCCCTAAAATAAGGTGGCAAAATAGATGGACAGTGCGGATATACAATGCATACATCGAGGTGGGCTCTACAATCAAGGTCCCACACACATTGTTGGTTCCTTGTCTCAACTTCCCAAATCATTGGTTCCTTGTATCAGCCAAGCCGCGGTCCTTGTTACTAAGGTCCGACTTTATGTGCAACCAGTCGGTGGGCCCTACTATAATGTTTGTGAGAAATCCACTCCATTCGTCCACTTTTCAGAGCATGTTAGGGCAAGATCGCAAAAATCAAGCAGATCCAAAGCTCAAGTGGACCGCACGACATGAAATGGTGTGGATTAAACGTCCACCATTGAAACATTCTTGGGGGCTACAAAAATTTTTGGTCCTTTTCCTGGGGCTAGTATTTTTATGTTCTCAATTCATCTCAATAGGAATGACCCTACGAATGGTATGGATGGGATATAAACATCACGATGGACCCCCAGGGAGGTTTTAATGGTAAGCATTTTCTTGCCCACTTTGTCCTATCATGTGGTCCACTTGAGTTTTGGATCTGTCTAATTTTTAGGCTTGGGCCCTAACATGATTTGGTTAAATGGATGGGCGGAGTGGATTTCTGACAAACTTTATGGTGGATCCCACATACAGGATGTGAGGCCAAGAAGACCCATTTACCCTTATTTGCAAACGAAAAGATTTAAAATAGGAGGTTTATTATACTTCGGCTATATGTAACTCTTAATGGGCAGGCCCTCAAAATTGTACATGTGACATATATTTTATTAAGTAGTTGAATGGAATGAGCAACCCTCTCTAGCTACGTCACCATCCCAATGACAAATTTTTGATGTTTTTTTTATGAAACTAGGACCGTTGGATTTATTCATTTTAATTGTCTAATAAATGTCCACCAATCTCGTACTCAGATAATAACTATTGCATACTAGTTGCATTTGTAATATATAAACTCATTTTGGTTACTAGAGTGTTTCTTATGGCATCGTATGCTTTTTGGGCCCCATTAAATGAAAACTAATTGTATAATGGATTCTTTTTGCAAATTTCTTATTCCTAAATATGTAATATGTGTATTTAGGCATGTCCTGAAGTTTCAATGAAAAAATCCACTGTTTTCCCATGTTTCCCCCTTTTCCTTACAATTCTGGATATTATATCCTTATCTCCGACCAGCGAAACTCGTAGTGATACCGACAACTCAAACACTGCTAGTGTTTGAATTATCTCCAATATTATCATTGCCTCTAGCTTGGCGATACCGATAACACTGGTAGCGATACTAATAACACCAGTAGTATTAGAAATTCCAGTTATCAACAATGCATCGCTAAATATCGCTAACATATTGATATCTCCAATATTTTCAACTGTGTAAATTCCAGGCATTGCTTGTATTGCCAATGTATCAATATCGCCCATGTATCGCCAATATTTTTTACTGTGTTATGACACTTGTATCACATGTGTCTTGGCGATATTTCAATAATATCATCAATGTAGAGATATCATAGAAAGTTTGTTTATTAAAAAAAAAAAAAAAACTATTTCAAAATTTTTTATGGGCACATTGTTGTATGTTGTTTTCAATTTATCATTGCTAATATTGATAGTATCTCAATATTATTGTGATCGCAACATGCTCGATATCAAGGCCACAATCTTTCGTTTTCTTTCCAGTTGTTGATGATTTCTTGGCAAAATATTGTGAGTTGTTGGTATTCTGCAATATCGATGGATGTTTGGATGGAAGGCTGGATGGATGGTTAGATGGGATCAATGGGATGGTTATACTGTTTCTTAAAACAACACATGCTTTTAAGCCCCCATTAAATGGAAGCTTATTGGGTACACATTCTATTTGCAAATTTTTTATTTCTAAATATGCAAATATGTGTATTTTAACATCTCTTGAAGTTTCACTTCTACCATTTTCACATATTTTCCCGCATTTCTGATTATCAGCGATATTATCGATGATATCGATATTGTTTCTATATCCTCGGTTAGCGAAACTTGTAGTGATACTGATACTTATGAACATTGAATACAGCACGATATTTTGCCAAAACCTCTTCATAAAATTGATGTTTACAGTATCAGTATGGATGGATGTATCGGACCATTGGGATATAGAAACAGTATCACATGGGAAATATCGTATGTATTGTGTAATGTATCACTATTTTTAGGAAGCATTGGGAAATTGGTCAAATTTTCCAACGAAACTTCAGGTGATGTTAAAATAAATGTTAAAAAAGACATCATTACACACTTAGAAATCAAAATATCACAAAAAAAAAAAAGAAAAAAAAAAAAACCAAGTGTGCATAATAGGCTTCCTTTGTATAGGGTCCTAAACTATGCATGTCTAACGGAAGTGATGCAATTATATTCAAAATCAGTTCATATTATTTATAAATTTAGGAAGACATGTGAAAACACAAGCAATATATTCAAAAGCCAACGAAGAAGTCGGATTAATTCAAATGATATATATATATATATATATATATATATATATATATATATATATATATATATATATATATATATATATATATATATATATATATATATTTCTTTAACTTCACAAGCACGTGTTATGTACATATACATGAAATAAATAATTCCATACTCCCAAGTACAATTTAAATTGGTGAATTGGGAAATTTTTTGGATTTCCCCCAATTCACAAATTAGAGTGTAATTGATAGTGAGATCAACCAATACTTGCAAACACTTGAAAATTAAGGCTAAATGACAGCTGATCCATATAGATTTTGTGAAAAAAAAAAAAAAATTAATTAAAAGACATTAAAAAATAAAATAAAATAAATCTTTTTCAAAAAATCAAAACCTCTATCAATCTGTAGATAACCTCCAACATGTCCAATGTGATTTTTTTTTATTTTTTATTTTTGTACTCTAATTGCAATTTAAAAGGCTGAAACATGGGAAACAATCGGATTTCCCCAATTCCTACAATTTTCCTAAACCACCAAATCAGACGTTGAAATCCATGATTTTTTTTTTTAATTGACTGAATTTATTAAGAAACCGCCCAAGAGTGGGAAAGGATACAAAAAGCAAAAGAAAAGGAAAAAACCGACAGGCTGAGCAAGGCTACAACGACAAAGATGTCTAGGTCCTTGACCCCAACCGTCCAATTGACGACCCAATGCAGTGCCTTGCAATAAATCCGATGTGTCATTTCTGATTTGTTTTCAAAATAACGCCTGTTTCTCTCTCCCCATATTGCCCACAAGGCCACCATCCCCGTGAGCCACCAAACCACCTTACCTTCTTTGCCAAAACCGCCTTCATGCCCAGATGCCAAAAAGGAGGGGAGCGAGCTAGGCATAACTCAAGAGACATTAAGAGTGGCAAGAGGGCTATCCCAAATGCAAGAACAAATGGCCCAGTGACTTCGCATCCTTCAAGTATAGGATGCATAAGAAAATCAAAATCATGGATGATTGAGCATGCAAAATCATGGATTTCCATCTTAGGTCTATTGAACAATAAAAAAAAATTTCTCCCCGTTTCAAAATCAGGCCCACTTGTCTGATCTCGATTTCCACACAAAAATCTGGTTGTTTCTCCAAAAAAGAAACTGGGTTGATCACAATTACTGTAAGAATGGATTACAAGAAAAGATTCGAGGCAAAATGGGATTTTTTGGGTTTTTGGAGATTTTTTTGAGAAAAAAATGAAAGGTGGTTATTGGTTGGGAAAGTACTGACAATACTATCGAATGTATCATTGATACCAAGTAATATATAGCAGGCAATATTTTGAAAATATTGCATTATATCAACATATCGCTGATACACTACGATATTTGACGATATTTCATGCGATTCCCAGTAGTCCATAGACTTCCGAGCTGTTTCATTTCAGCCAACCTCGATACCAATAGTATTTGCCGATACCATTGATATTGCAAACACTGCATAATAATTTCCCGTACCGTTGATACATGCAGTACATTGTGATACATTGCAATATGTATCCGCAATGCATTGTGATACATTCCCCTACTGGAAACTCCAAAAAAATCACAAAAAAACCTATAAAAACTATTCTTTTAAATACATTTAGTGGAATCTGTTTTTATACTTGTATTGTATGATTTATAAATTATATGAACTCGCTTTGGATATAATTGCATCAGACAACGCATAGTTTAGGATTGTATACAAAGGAAACTTATTGTGCATACTTGTTTTTGTGATTTTTTGAATTCTTAGCATACAATCATGTCTCTTTCAACGTATCCTAAAGTTTTACTGAAAGATTCCATCATTTCCCAATGTTTCCCTCAAACAGCAATACATTCCCTGATACATGTGATATTTCCCATGCAATACCGATATGTTTCCATATCCCGAGTCTATGATACGTGCTTCAATACCGACGTTTAAATAACTAGTTGCAGCCTGTTTGATTCCAGTCCAATTTAGAGAGAGTGCTGGCAAGCGGTAGAAAGTCGATTAAGCCCCCTTAGTGATGGCATTTTCCACTAATTGGATGGTTTAAATTAAACTTTAACAAGTGATCTATGGGAAACCCAGGACCAGCAGACTTTGGAGGTTTGGTCAGAGATAACCAGTGCACAACTATTGTGTAGTTCTCAGGACCTCTGGGCATTGGTGATTACACCGAAGCTAATGTTTCTGCTTCAAAGGGTCAGGTTAGTGGGTAATTGTAACCTAACTCCAATTATCATTGAGGGAGACTCAAGTAATGGGGTCAAATGGATCAAGGAGGTTCTCTTTCCTTAGAAGAGTAGCATAAAAATGGAAGAACCCTCTTGAGTTCGTTGCAGCGATGACTGCATCATTCTCATGTGCACCTCTCAGAGAACTCTAGAGCAAACATCCTTGAAAAGGAGGAAGTGCTTTTGGGGGACCTATCAAGGCTTATCCTTGGTTAGATGATCCTTCTAACAAGGTGTTGCTCCCACTTCGGGACCTGCTCCAAAATCGCACTTTGACTCCCACGTCCTACCAGTTTATACTTGGAACCATTTTGAAACAGACGCTTCCCTGCTCCCGCACCCAAATTTTGTGACGTTTCACTTCACGTTTCGTGCAGCTACAGGACTAGCAATGGGGAGGTAGGTTGCTGTTGTGTCCTTCGGTGATCGGAACCTGTCTACCTGCCCTGTTTCTTTAGTGGTTGGATATGTTGTTGCCTGACTGCTAGTTTTTTTGTTGTCCTTTTCTTTTTTCTTTTTTCTTTTCCTTTCTAATAAAAAGATCCATTCATAAAAATATGTAAATAAAAAGTTCAGCAACAACAACATTTTTAGAAAATTTGTTGAGCCACATCTAATGTTTTGTGTCCGCTTCTAACACTGAAACACATACGAATCCTAAGGTACACAGAGGACACAAATTTGAGGGCATCATACGGACATTTCTTAACTAATTATGATGATCATCACAGAAATGGATAGAAAGAAATCACTCTAACAGAAATGAGATCATAATTACAAAACAAATTTTGATTCACAAAAACAGATCCATAATGGTTTGAAATCACTTTAGGCATTAATTACCAATTTACCATAGAACAATCGATCTAACAAAAACAAGTCTTAAGGGAGAGAGGGAAGCATAATTTGTCACCAAATAATGAAAAAGAAACCTGAAAAGTTCACTTCTATAATATGTTTCATCAGTGGCATATGTCACAACCAAGCACAGGCCTTTATGAATAATGATGCTCCATCAACCCACACCACCTGATTCATTTTCTATGGAAACTGCCTCGATGTGATCTTGAAGATCCATAGAATCTATAGCCACACGATACCTTGACTCCTATGTGAATTTTGAGTGCAGTTCTTTGTGATTTGATTCTCAAGAAAAGGAGACCCAGAATATTAAGAATCAAATCTTCCCTACTAAAGCAGAGGACGAAACTGAGAACTAGAAGTCACTTGTTTGAGAAAACTCACTAAAGCTGACATGTAACTGTGACACAGCATTTCCTCATCAACTGGATACGAAGACGAGGATGCAAAGGCTTGCCAGAAAGAGGATACTAACAAAATTAGAAAAGGAAAAAAGAAAATGACACAAATAGGTGATACTACAAGGGTCTTAGACTAATCTTCACATAGAGCTTTACTCACAGAGAGAATGCTTTCTTCCTTACGCCGATTACAGGATGTGGTATTAAACAATACGCATATAAGCATCTTCAATGTGACATCATCGTCATCATCTTCTAAGCCTTATCCTAACTAATTGAGGTTGGTTATGTGAATCTGGTTCCCATACACCACTCTCGAAATGTTAGAATGTCAGGATTCATGCGAAAAAGTTGTGGCCAAATTTTAACACCGGCCGCCAACCCAACGCAACCCTCCTTGGAATGATTTCTTCATAATAAGTTCATTACGGAATGTGGTACTAAACAAGTAGGCATAGACGTATCATCATAACATCATCTAAGCCTTATCCAACTAATTGGGCTAGGCTACACGAATCTTGTTCCCACATTCCACTCTCAAAATGTCAGATTGTCAAGAGTCGAGTAAAAGTTGTGACCAAATTTTAATGCCAACCGCCACCTGATGCAACCTTCCTTTATCCAGACTTGGTACCAGCAATGTGGTGTTAAACAAGTATGCATATAAGCATAAATCAGAAAAATAAAATGAAGTATCTGACCTGACTGTTTGATCAGTGTGAATCCCAACTAGTAGAAAATCTCCAAGTCCTCGAGCAAGTCTTAGTATCTATGAGTAAAGTGGTAAACATCAGTATAAAGTATGCCTAAGCTTAAGGCAGCCAAAGCCAGTAAAATCAACCCAATAAAACTAAATGTGAAACCAAAAAGGAAAAAAAAAGGTTTGGAACAGCTTAAAGAAATGACGTAAACTAATAATTTAAATTATTTAATAGGGAATGATGCACACAACAAGAAGCGACAAATATCATGAGAGATAAAAGTAGCACTAAGATTAGATTTAACTGGACAATAATGATGATGTTGAAGCAGCTCATCACAATGATAAGGAAATGAAATGAGTAAAAATAATAACCCTAGATGTTGAATTGAAAAGCTACATGACATTTAAATTGTACTCTTTTTCTGATAGTAAACTGGAATTGTGACTGTGACCTATACAAAAGCATTCGCAAGAAGGACAAACACTGCTTGTTTAACTGATCCCATACCACCCGCCCTTTTTGCCATACACCAAATAACTCCTCTTTTAAATATATGGTCATAAAACAGCCTCTGGTTAACATCAGTCAGATTTGACTGTTAAAGGGACCTTTGATGCTTAAATTTAATTCTTGTCCATGTGAAATGGTGTTTTTGCCCCTAACATTATAGAGAGGAAAGAAATTTTCATTTTTGCCCCTATTCAAATTGCCAACATGTTCACATGGTTTTAAGCAAAATTCAACCATTTGTCATATAGGCCCTACCACGGCAAGATGATTCAAACCATCCATGGAATTTGATCTAACCATCCATCCAAGGGAGAGGGTTAGTATTAGGGCTAGGGTTTGGTAAAAAGGTGAACGGGTTTTATAAAAGGGTGAAAGGGTGATGCAGGACAATTAACCACTTATAATAAAAGCTCAAACTGATAGAGCATGGCGAATTAATCCATTTATCTCATAGCCCAGGCCCCAAATCCATGGGTTAGGTCATCGGCTGAACCCTCATCGTGGGCCTCAAATCCATGGGTTCCACCCCCTCGTGGGCCCAAATCCATGGGTTCCGTCTCACATGAGTCACCCACCTCACAAGGGTCCCAATCCATGGGTTATGTGGGCTGCCCATCTCAAGTGTGCCCTTGCATCCCACAGGCCACCCCACTCAAGCCCGGTGTGAAAATGCCCCCGCATTAATGGGTTTTGGTAGAAGGTTAAGGTAATTGAAGGGGTAATTTAGTCATTTTTTAAAATGTTAACTATAGTTAATCTTTCCATCCATTTAACTAACTGCAGGGTGTTGTTTGATCCATTCAGAAAACAAATTATTTGACAATACGGCAAAGGAGGAGTTTATTTGATGTATTGAGGAGGGAGGGTGGTATGTGTCAAAAACTCTAATTTTAAATATGCATCTGATGAAATTTGGGAAAACAGTAAAGGCTACATCTGAGTTAGTTCCAAATATATGTAGTTTCAATGAACAGTTTGAAATTATTGTCGAATTATACGGGTTGGTTGTCCTTTAACCTCTATGATAAAGTTAAAAGCTTTTTTTTTTTTTAGAAGTGATACTTTCATTAAAAGGCAAAAAGCCAATATTTACAAAAGAATATTAGAATCCCGAAAAACCTTACATTACTTGCATCCCGATGGAAGTTGAGACAAACTAATCAACACTATCTCCCATTCTATTACAAACGATTTAGCCCTCCTAAAAACCAAAATCGCTTTCTCACTGTTGTTTTTGAAACATCGACCGTTTCTTTCTAACCATAATGCCCAAAGCCCCGCTAGACAAGTTAATCTCCATGACTTTTTCTCTGACTTCCCAAAAACCCCTCCACGCCAGGATAGTAAAAAATCTTCTATAGTGGCTGGAAGCACCCATAGAACCCCAAAGAGCTGAAAGAAACGACTCCGAACCTCCCTTGCTAAAGGGCAAAGAAGGAACAAATGATTCACTGATTTTGCATCTTGGAGACGAAGAAGATAAACATTCGGAAGACCATATTTCTATTACAAAGATTGCCAATCATTAGCAATGTTTTAAATATCTACGATATCGGCCGATATATCCCACGATATATCTTGTATCCCGCCCGTGCGATACGAAACGCACAAGTAGTGCCGATATATCCCACATTTCGATTCGGTGAGCATTTTCAATTTCGATCCTTTTTTTTAGTTGAAATTATGTTAAATTAGTGTAAAATGGTTACAAATCCATTGGTTCTTCATGTTTTGCATGAAAAATCATAGAGTTGGAGCTTTGATTTCGATATGCATTGGTTCTTCATGTTCTCCATTTTTTTCTTTTTTCTGTAATTTTCCTTCAACCAACTGTCAATTGAGACCAATTTCAAAATATTTAGGAGAATTTGATGAAATTATCATCACACACTCTAATTTCGAAATTTGAGTGTATGTGGTTCGATTTAGGAGAAATTAGGGAAAATTCAAAATTTTTCCAATTTCTCCTAAATTGCTTGCAATGTTGCACTCCAAACATAAAATCAAGCATGAATGAGGACTGATCTACTGATTTGTTAAGTCTTTGTCAATTTTTGAAAAATAAAAATCATTTTTTAATTAAAAAATTATTAAAATATTAATCTTTTTCAAAATTTACCTTCAACCAACTATGAATTGAGACTAATTTCAAAGTATTTAGGAGTGTTTGATGAAATGATCATCATCACATATACTCTAAATGTTATGCATTCAATATGAATATGGCTACATTAGTTCAGTTAGACAATGCATAGCTTAGGACCCTATACAAAGAAAACCTATTATGTGAACTTTTTTTTTGAGATGTTATGATTTAAAAGTGTGTATTAAGGTCTTTTTTAACAATCCATGAAGTTTCATTGAAAATTCAACCATTTTCTCAATGTTTCCTCATGTTTCCCGAAAAGTGAGATAAATTACCCGATACAAACGATATATCCCGTGTGATAACCGATACGTATCTGTATCCCAAGGATGTGATACGGAATGCGATACCGATATTTCGAACACTGCCTTAAAGGAGCCCCGTATTGACAAACATTCGGAAGAACCATAAAGTTAAAGTTATTGGCGTAAATGTTTGACTAAAAGCTCTCAAATTTGAACTTGCATGTGGGGCACTTCATTATGTTGAAAAGGAGATTGATATCTGCACCTGCACTAATTGATCCACACATACCCAGTTTCTCCATTTTCTACTAATGGTCAAAATGGACAATGGGAATACACAAACCGAATCCAAGCGGGTGTAACTAGTAGTACCCTTTTGAAAATAGAATTTGCATGTGCTAAATGTGGTCTAAAACTAAGTGAAATATAAAATAAAATAAAATAAAAAGGCACCTCATATTGAATCAAGTGTTCTAATGGTTTATATAGGGATTTGAAATCCAATTTGTAGAGTATCAATGTGATTGCCTCCGAAGAATTTCTTTCACTTGCTTCCTGGTTTGCAAGGAGAGCTCTATACTTAAACCCATAAAAAGAGTTCTTTCCTCCACCCCACATTGAATGATTTAATGCCCCACCTTTTGGGCTTAATTTCTCAGAGATTCTCTTTAAGGGTTCTTTCTAGACATCAGTCTTACTCTCCCCATATTAGCTCCTTTGGAGCCACTCAAAATTCTACCCATATTCTACCAGCAAAATATGAATCTCAGATATTGGTAGCCTATTCCATAAATCCAGCTATTGAGAATTATCAGTTATCACATTTAATAAGAGTAATGGCAGACTTCAAGACTTCATTACTGGCCCTTCATTTAGCAATCAGTGAGAATTTAATAAGCCTAGATGAAAAGGGCATACCTCAACGTGTCCTGCATGGAAGAGATCAAATGCACCATCTATGTAAACTATACGAGCATCTGGACCTGGCCCCTGCAAGCACAATAGTGAACATTTCAACACCTTGGCACAAGATAAATTCACAAGTATACTAGTGTTTGGACATGTTGAGGTTAGAGTTGATGCCTTTCGTTCGTTGCCAAGGATAAGGTGCTCAAGATGAATCATCAAAAGGAGGAGGCGGATTTTCAAAAAAAAAAAAAAAGAAAAAGATACAGTGGCAGACGATATGATAATTATGAAAGGCTGTTTAATTTATGTGACAACTACATAATCAGTTTATTTTCTTCTTCTTTTTCTTTTATGACAAGCAAATCATTTATTCATTCACTGCTTCCATGTACACAGGTCGGATAGGGGCAATTTAACTTAAATCATTGTGGTCTGGCTTTGGTGATGTCTGAATCAACAAACGCCCAAATCATCATTAGGAAATGGGATGATGTGGGTAAAGGGGAAGAATTCTGTGGAAACTTCGTGATCATTTTGGAAGGAGCGTAACAATAAGAAGTTCCACAACAAGGCTAAGACTTCAAATGAAGTTTCCCAAAAGGAGGAGAGGAAAGCGACTGAAAGGATTTTTGAAGGGGGGTTGTAGATATGAGTCCAGTTTACGTGGGTAAGTATGAATCATCATCACCCTTCCTTGATGCCTTTTTTTTGTCTACCAATAAATAAAAAAAGAAAGAGAAGACAACAGAAAGAAGAAACTTTCATGTTAAAAAACATTGGAACCATTGTTCCAAGTATCAGCAATATTAGCAATAATATCAACCATATTATCAAGCATCACCAATTCGACGATACCAATAACACAAGCAGCATTAGAAATTCCAGGTATTGGCGAATGTATCATGATATCTTCGACCGTATAAATTCCAAATGTCACTTGCATCACCAACATATCAGGTATTGATGTCGCCAAAAACCTATTTATTAAAAAAAATCATTTCAAATTTTTTTTCATGGGTGCATAGTTGTATGATGAAATGCATGTATGTATGTGTGTATATGTATGCATGCATAGATGGATGGATGGATGGATGTAAGCATGAATGGATAAAGAGATGAATGGATGGTTGGTTGGATGGATAGATCATGCATGAGTGTACGTATGTATGTGTCATTGTATGTATGTATGTATGTATGCATGCATGCATGGATGGATGGATCATGCATGTGTGTACACATGTATGTGTCATTGTATGTATGTGTATATCTAGGCATGGATGGTTGGATGGATCATGCATGTGTTGTGTTTTTGTATGTATGTATGTGCATGCGTGCAATGTTTTAAATACCATCATCGCGTAATGTATCGCACCCTTGGGATATGGATAATTATCGGTTATCATATGGGATATATCGGTCGTATCGCGTAATGTATCACTATTGTTGGGAAACATGGGAACATTGGGAAATTGGTCGAATTTTTCAATGAAGCTTTAGGGATTGTCGAAAAAGACATTAATACACACTTAGAAATCAAAACATTACAAAAATTAAAAAAAATTAAAAAAAAAAATGCACATAATAGGGGTTTCCTTTATATGGGGTCCTAATATATGTGCTTTCCAACTGAACCGACGCAAATATATTCAAAGTCTACTCATATAATTTATAAACGTAAGAAGACATGCATGGAAACACAAGCAATGCATTCAAAAGCAAAAGAATAATCACTAGATCAGGTTACATGCATATTTAATTTTTGTATTTTGATACAAAGATTGCAACTGATTTGTGAGAACTTGACCCATCTCCCCAAAATCTCGAAATTGAAGTTCCAAATCCATTAATTTTCATGGAAAACATGAAGAATCATGTATTTGTAACCATTTGACTCTAGTTTAACGTGACTTACAACAAAAACATTGATCAAAAACTGAAAATGCTCACTGGATCGAATAGGTGGGATATATCGGCACTAACTGTGCGTTTCATATCGCACGGGTGGGATACAAGATATATCGTGGGATATATCGGCTGATATCGTTGACATTTAAAACACTGCATGCATGTATGCTTTGGATAGATTGATCCACCATTTTCCCCATGTCAATACGTGCTTTTAGGCCTCCATTACAGGGAAACTTAATATGTACGTTTCCCCGATGTCAATACATGCTTTTAGGCCTCCATTACAGGGAAACTTAGTATGTATGCATCTTTTTTGCTATTATTGGATTCATAAATATACGAATGTGTATTTTAGCATTTGCTGAAGTATCATTGAAAAATTCACCATTTTCCACATGTTTTCCCAATGTTTCCCTGAGTCAGCATTAAATTCTTTTGAGCTGCCATTAAAGGAAAATTTATTATGTATGTCTTTTTTGCAATTATTTGATTCCTAAATATGCAAATATATGTATTTTAGTATCTCCTAAAGTTTCATTGAGAAATTCCACCATTTTCCCTATGTTTCCCTCGATCAACGATACATTTCCAGTTATCGGCAATATCGATACATGTTTCTGTATCCCCAACCAGCAATACATGTAACGATACCGATAATACGAACATTAATTGGAACACATTCCAAGGACACCGCAATGTTACAAGTAGTGATGAGTGATGACCACTCATCCACATGGTATGACACACGAAGTTTTTTATTAAAATAAAAAGGTGAAAATTACTGTAACACACACACACACAGAAGAAGGAACAAGTCAGCTACAGTCGAATATATTGTGTTCAGAAATGCTTTCGTATTGTATTATCAGCAACCAGATAATTAAAGAAAAAAATCATCAAAACATACTGCAAACTAACCAGACTTTGGCACATCATAGGAGCTGAATAGAAGTAAAACCAAAAAATGGCATGTGTTTGAATCTTAGATGAACAACCTGCGACATTGATTCTCGGATGGTATTCTTTCAACATGTATTATGGTGCTTCAAGATTATACATTGAGACTGCTATGCAGGTCAAACTGTTGCTATTACAGTTGTTTCATCACACACACACACACACGCGCGCGCGCACACACACACACACACACACACACACACACACACACACACACACACACACACTATATATATATATATATAAAGGGAAGTATGAGGACCAAATCCCATCTTTCAAAAAATAAAAAGAAAAAAAGAAAAGAAAAGACGTGGACCCAATCCACCATCACCTGAGCTTGTCGGACCAACGACCCCTCTTATTATCATCCTTTCAGTATGCACATCACATTGAGGAAATAACCTCACCTAGCCCCTTCAACAAAGAAAACATCACAACCACCAGATGCGTGCAGGAGCCCTTCCACCCACATGCAGGAACACATGCCAAAATTAAACACATGCAAAATCTAAGCTTCCCATCTGGTGGCACATTGTTTAGTCTTTTAGCCAAAAAACCAAGCCATTTAACACCTCAGGGGGACCACATTATAGAAAAATAGAAGTAATAATTTTATCAAGAAAAGGCCAAAACCTAAAAATTACAACTTTGACCATAAAATAGGAAACACAAAACTCCCATCTATTACATTAGTTGCTACAGCCCCAAAGGTGGCGGCCCTGGCATGGTTCATGGGAAGGAACAGGTTATTAATGAATGACAACCTTCAGAAGAGAGAGATGATTATCCCCAATATTTGTGTCATGTGTATGCAGAATCGATTGACCACCTTTTTATTCATTGTCCGCTCACTAGAGGTTTGTGGGTGAGGTTCCTTGGCCTTCGACGTAAATTTATAAGAAATCCGATGGCTGCAATGCCTAATATCTCAGTTTCATTAAAAAGGCTAATGATTTAAAATTCTAATCCTTGGGCCAAGACTAGGGTGAGTCGCGCTTGGCAAGTGCCGACTGGATAGTATGGATATTTCATTTCTAGGCGCCCTTTGGGTCAATAATTCGTATCGGACCACAAGCCCAACGAGGTCCACGGTTTTCCCAAGTTTTAGATTTGTCTGACCTTCCTTGGCTATTGCTTGGCCTGCATAACGGCCAGCACTCAGTCCGAACATAACCAGACTTGACCGCCATAATGGGATAATCCGAGTTAATTTGTTGGTAGTACCCCTCACACGAGCGGTTTAGTGGCGTTCCTGCGGCAATTTCCACATGGACGAGTGTATGCCGGAACCCATCGAAGCCTTTCTTCCTAGCAAGTCAGGGGGGAGTTGTAAGAAAACAAAGAAAGATGCTACAGAGGCTCGACCTCCTTGTGGTTATTTGGGCCGTGGAGCGAGGGGAGTAATCGACACTTTCCCAATTAATGTGGCTTGGATTCAAGTCCTCAGCTGGTAGTGATTGTTTTTTAGCCAATTTTTAAACTCTTCTTAATAAATCATCGTTACCTTTAGGGGGGGGGGGGGGGGGACTGTCCCCACTAGGATGATATCTCTTAATGTAAAGGAAATGACATAAATGCCCTCAATTTTGAAATTAACTGTACGAAATGACCATGTTGTACTGTGCTTAACAATTGCATAGATGCCACATGATCTGGTCCATTCATGTAGGACCCATCATACGTACACCACACTTGTTAGGGACCCACTCCATTCATCATGTACTCCCATGTACACCACACTTGAGGTTTGGATTTGCCTATTTTTGGGCTCACAAATAAACATTTGCGGGCAAATTGATGGACAAAGCGGATGCCACACAGACATCATGGTGGGCTTCATAGAGCTTTTTGTCGCATGGTGTCACGGACCCGTTCCTATGGGTCCAAGTTAACAACTGGACAAAGTTATGCTCATCTCGTACAATGGAGAGGTTTTGTACATAAGTATAGAGAATTCTAGAATAGAGAAGTGTATGGAAAGTTGTAGAGAATGGTAGAAGAACGTATGATTGTGGAAAGTACTAGAGTCGTGTGAAGAGATCTAGAGTTGTGTAGAGATATGTGGAAGTTGATACAAAACTCTAGTGGGGTCTCACTGATGAGGACATCGTGTGCACGCGCGCCCGCATGCCGCCCACACGCGCACGTACATACGAAGGAGGGCCCCACCGTCGATCCGGCTCGATGACGACATCCAAGAAGGACCTCCTAGTTAGAAGACGAAGTTTTGATTCAAAAGAGTGGGCACGATAGTCAAGAAAAGGCAATCATGGGATCTCATGATCCTGGCTCATTAGTCAGATTGATTGCATATTTTAGGTTTTGCTTATTTATGTTATTTAGAACATCATGGACGTTTTAGATTTCTTTGATTAGTTTTTATTTTAGTTTACTTCATCGCCAAGTAATAGGTTGCGCACATGACGCGAGTTTTGGGGTATAGGGTTTTCCCTATAAATAGGCACCCCTTGTAGTTCTTTTGTTTCATTCAAGTTTAATAAAAATTTCTGCAAGTTCTTTTCTAGTCTCTGAGTTTCCGAGTTGTGGAAAATTTTAAGTGGGTGCGAAGCCCTCCCTTTTCGAAGGGCTAACTACCGTGGTGCAAAGCCACGTTTATCCCAATCCGCCCCTCCATCTTATTTCTTCCATCCTTCGATCATCTTCGCTTCAAATCTACTTGTTTTGCTGCTATTTATCTTTCTATAGCCAGTTTCCAGAATCTGGCCCTGCGAGAGGTCTGAAATTTCAACGGAGCACCGCGCCTCAACCGTACGTCGGATCACCATCAAATTTGGAGGGTTTGGAGACCCCCTGGCCAACCAAGGCCAAAAAGTCCCTTTTGGGATTCGGGCCTCCTCCACACGTGCGGTCACCTACTGCACACATGCGCCAGTACCCTGCCCTGCTGCTCGCATGCGGGATTTGTTCCAGGTTCAGGATTTCCTTCTCTTTTTCTTTTTCTTACCTAGTTTCATAACCCTAGTCCTAGTTTGCATTATCCATAATTTGTTTCCCATTTTTTCTCATCTTAGGGTTCTTCGAATTGAAATTAGGGAATCCATTGGATTAAGGGCTGATTACTATGCATGTGTGGCTGAATTCTATTTCCCGTTGAGTATCGTTTGGCTTATAATTTTTATTGTTCCAGCCCTAGCCTGTGTAGGCCTGGACCCGCATAGATTCCCCTTAATTGAATGTTTGAACTTTCATGTGAGATATGGAATTTGTGTAGTTGTTTCTGAACTAATGTGATCTTAAGCCTGAATTCTTGCACATCATATTTGAATTTCATGTCCTGCACCAAATTTGGTATCAGAGCCTAGGGTTCTTATAGGGGAATACACTATATTTGGGGTTGAGTTTGTTTTGAGTCCTTCATGCATCTAGTCCATCACATATAGTTACTAGAAGACCGTAGTCCCTAATATATGTTGCTGAATTTAAGTAATGGTGTGCAGTCTCCTTCATATAGAGTAGTTCTTTTAGACGCATATAGTCGTCGTAGAAGGTCCTTAGGTTTAGCGAGTCAGTGTATGCACACATGTATGGGTCGTGATTTCGGTTTGCACCCCACAATAAACATGGAGCAACTGCAAGAAGTAGTGGCCAAGTTAACCCAGCAGGTTGATTCCTTGAGTAAGCACTTGGAACAACGCATAGATAAACGTCTTGACCAAATAGAGGCCTCCTTCGGGGCGAACCCACCACTGGGGAAGATGCCCAATCTCAGGCAGTTAGTCAGGAAGTTAGGCCAAGGAATGGAGGCAGCCAAGGAGTTGGTCATAGGCGTGCACCTGTGCACCCACCCCAAGAGGGACATTATGATCAATATGACCCAGATGTGCGACTCCTCAAGGGAGTTAGAGTGGATGCCCCTATATTTGATGGCTACTTGGACCCTAAAGCGTTTTAAGATTGGTTGGCGGATATGGACCATTATTTTGAATGGTATGACATGTCGGATGCTCGACGAGTCCGATTTGTCAAGATGAAGCTTGTGGGCCAAGTAAAGAGGTTTAAGGCAACAGTTGAGCGAAAGAAAAAAAGAGCGAGGGAACTCCCAATAATCCATTGGGGAAAAATGAAATAACACTTAAAGAAAAGTACCTCCCTTTCTCTTATTGCCCACGGTTGATTGAGGAATAACAGTCTCTTCGACAGGGTTCCATGAGCATGGCGGACTATATAGAGAAGTTCGAAGAGTACTCAACCCGTTGTGAGGTTGATGAGGACCCGGTACTCACCCTTACTCGTTTTAAAACAGGTCTCCGTCCTGACATCAGGAGAGAATTGCTCGCCAAAGACATAGACACTATTGAACAATTATACCAAGTAGTGTTAAACGTCGAGCAATACCTTAAAGCATCTGTGGGAAGGCAGTTTGACTTTTGCGAGTCCGGTGCTAAGGCCAACCCCTCTAGGACTAGACCTAACACGGGATTCCAAAACAAACCTTCCAATAATGCTCAGTCTAGGCCTAAGGATAATAAAGGTAAAGAGATTGTCAAGTCTAGTTCACGTGGAAGTGGGGCCACTAGGTGTTTTAAGTATCAGGGGTTTGGTCATTTTGCTCACCAGTGCGGCACGAGAGAGGGCACCAAAGTACTCCTTATTGATGGGCAAGTAGAGGTAGTGCCCCCATAGAGATGGTGAGGAGGAATATGAGCCGGTCAAAACCCCTAGTGATGAGGAAGAGGGAACGCAAGAGTCTGCGACCCTCGCAATTGTGCATTGCACTTTGGCTCAAGCCAAGAACACTGATGACTGGCGCCGCAACATGATCTTCTACACTTGTGCAAAATGTAAGGAAAAGAGCTGTAAGATAATCGTGGATAGTGGTAGTTGTGCTAACGTGGCATCGACTAGCACTGTGAGTTATTTGGGCTTGAAGCTGGAAGCCCATGCTCAGCCCTATAGAGTCTCTTGGGTTGATGAAACATCCATTCCAGTCTCGCACCATTGTCATGTCCCTATTCAGTTTGGATCATATAAAGACACAATTTGGTGTGATGTTGTTCCTATGGATGTGGGTCATATCATTCTGGTTAGGCCGTGGCTCTATGACAGGGATGTCACCATATTTGGTCATTCAAATGTATGTACGTTCTGGTTTGAGGGCAAGAAGGTCAAGTTAAATCCTCTGCCACCTAAGAATACGACTGGAAAGGAGTCAGAGTAATGTGAGCGGCCCAAAAGAAGTGGAGTCGAAGTCTAAGTCCAAACCGCTCCATATTTTGAATGCTAAAGACTTTGAGCGAAAAACGGAGGCGGACTCGATGGTATAAGCCCTTGTGACTAGGGAGAGTGTACCGGAGACTAAGGTAGAGTTACCCACTGAGGCCATTCAGGTAGTACATGAGTTTCGTGATGTCTTTCCTGATAATCTACCAAATGAGCTTCCCCCTATAAGGGATATACAGCATGCCATTGATTTAATCCCTTGGGTGACTCTACCAAACCTCCCGCATTACAGAATGAACCCAAAGGAGCACGCTGAGTTGAAGAGGTAGATTGATGAACTCCTAGAGAAGGGTTTCATTCGAGAGAGCATGAGTTCATGTGTTGTGCCCGCCCTTCTTACACCTAAAAAGGATGGCACATGGAGAATGTGTGTAGATAGTAGGGCCATCAACAAAATCACAGTCAAGTACCGGTTTCCCATACCGCGTCTTGATGACATGTTGGATATGATGGCCAATGCTACTATCTTCTCAAAAATTGACCTCAAGAGTAGTTATCACCAAATCCGTATACGCCCTGGTGATGAGTGGAAAACGGCCTTCAAGATAAAGGATGGGCTATACGAATGGCTAATTATGCCCTTTGGGTTAACTAACGCCCCAAGCACTTTCATGCGTGTGATGACCCAAGTGTTGAGGCCCTTCACGGGGAAGTTCCCGGTCGTATATTTTAATGATATCTTGATTTATAGCATGACCAAGGAGCAACACCTCAACCACTTGAGGCAGATTTGTGGGATCCTTAGGGCTGAAAAGTTATACGCCAACCTAAAGAAGTGTGCATTTTTGTTTAGTAGTGTGATCTTCTTAGGTTTTATTGTGTCAGCTGAGGGCGTATCGGCGGATCTGGAGAAGGTCAAAGTCATCGTCAATTGGCCTAAACCCCGCAATATTCATAAGGTGCGCAACTTTCCCGGCTAAGCCACCTTCTATAGGTGGTTCATTCGAGGCTTCAGTTCCATTATGGCTCCCATCACAGATTGCATTAAAAAAAAAGAGAGTTTCAATGGACAAAGGCAGCTTCAAAGGCCTTTAAGGAGATAAAGGTCAAGATGACCGAAGCTCCAGTCACACGACTTCCAGATTTTTCAAAAGCT
This sequence comes from Magnolia sinica, assembly GCF_029962835.1. Taxonomy (NCBI): domain Eukaryota; kingdom Viridiplantae; phylum Streptophyta; class Magnoliopsida; order Magnoliales; family Magnoliaceae; genus Magnolia; species Magnolia sinica. The sequence goes on along the minus strand of NC_080585.1, from coordinate 48,262,806 downwards.
TTTAAAGTCACATGTGACGCGTCAGGTGTCGGCATAGGAGTACATAGTCAGGAAGGGCAGCCTGTCGCTTTTTTTAGTGAGAAACTGAATGAGAAAAAACAAAGATATTCCACCTATGACAAGGAGTTATGTGCGGTAGTGCAATCACTACGCCATTGGCGTCATTACTTATTACCGCAAGAATTCGTCTTGTTCTTAGATCACGAGGCCTTGAGATACTTGAACTCTCAGAAGAAATTAAGCCTCAGGCATGCCAAGTGGGTTCAATTCCTTTAACAGTACACTTTTGTGCTTAAGCACGAGGCCGATGTAGAGAATAAGCCTGCTGACGCGTTAAGTCGTCGAGTCGCATTACTCAACTCCATGAGCATTGAAGTTACGGGCCTTGAGCGCATCAAAGAAGAGTATTCTGAGTGTCCAGATTTCGGAGTTGTGTACGCGTCATTGTTAGAGAGTCCGTCAGGAGCTAACAGTGAATATTTGATTTTGGACGGATATTTGACATAACGGTCTCAATGCGTATGAGGTAGATCATCCAACTTCCATGGGAATTACTTCCACATTCAATGTGGAGGATCTAGTTGCTTTTCTGGAACCCATTGATACTTTGTATGGCCACTTTGTATGGCCCTTCGCCCACTCATCCTGATTCTCCAAATTTACCCCTTAATCCATGGCCTCTTCCCGACCTTTCTTCCCAACCTCTACCTCTCATACCTAGCCTTCACACACCAAGAGAGGAAATAGAGGATATCCTGGACCATGAGATACTTTCAACATCGGACGATGAGTTTCAGAAGTACCTGGTTAAATGGGAATCCCGCACAGCTTCAAACAGCACGTGGCTCACTGAGGAGATTCTGAGACTTGATCTTGACATCCTAGAGCGGTTCAAGAGTTTTATTTCACCAGTAGCGAAATCTTTGCAGCTAGGGAGAGTTGATGAGGACATCATGCGCACGCGTGCACGCACACCACCCCCTTACGCACGTACGTACAGAGGGCCCCACCGTCGACCTGACTCGATAACGACGTCCAGGAAGGGCCTCCTAGTTAGAAGATGAAGTTTTGATTCAAAAGAGTGGGCCCGATGGTCAAAAAAATCCCATCATAGGATCTCATGATCGTAGCCCACTAGTCGGATTGATTTCATATCTTAGGTTTTGCTTATTTATGTTATTTAGAACATCATAGATGCTTTAGATTTTTTTGATTGGTTTTTATTTTAGTTTACTTCATTGCTAAGTAATAGGTTGCGCACATGGAGCGAGTTTTGAGGTATAGGGTTTTCCCTATAAATAGGCACCCTTGTAGTTCTTTTGATTCATTCAAGTTTAATAAAAAATCCTGCAAGTTTTTTCTACTCTCAGAGTTTCTGAGTTGTGGAAAAATTCAAGTGGGTGCGAAGCCCTCCCTTTTCGAAGGGCTAAATTCAAGTGGGTGCAAAGCCCTCCCTTTTCGAAGGGCTAACTACTGTGGTGTAAAGCCACGTTCATCCCAATCCGCCCCTCCATCTTATTTTTTCCATCCTTCAATTATCTTCGCCTAAAATCTACTTGTTTTACTGCTGTTTGTCTTTCTACAGCCAGTTTCTAGAATCTGGCCCTGCAAGAGGGCTGAAACTTCGACGGAGCACCACGCCTCAACCGTACAACAGCCCCCTGCTGCGCACGTGCGCTAGTACCCTGCCCCGCTGCCCGCACGCAGGATCTATTCCAGGTTCAGGATTTCCTTCTCTTTTCCTTTTTCTTACCTAGTTTCATAACCCTAGTCCTAGTTTGCATTATCCATAATTTGTTTCTCCTTTTTTCTCATCCTAGGGTTCCTCGAATTGAAATTGGGGAATCCCTTGGATTAAGGGCTGATCACTATGCATGTGTGGTTGAATTCTATTTCCCTTTGAGTATCGTTTGGCTTATAATTTTTATTGTTCCAGCCTTAGCTTGTGTAGGCCCGAACCCGCATAGATTCCCCTTAATTGAATGTTTGGACTTTAATGTGGGATATGGAATATGTGTAGTTGTTTCTGAACTAATGTGATCTTAAGCCTGAATTCTTGCACATTATATTTGAATTTCATGTCCTGCACCACTTACGTGGAGAAGTGTAGAATATTTAAAAAATGTTCTAGAGAATTCTTGACCGTTGGATGAGTGTCATGTGTCACAATCCTAACCATACATGTGTAGGTTCGTATATAAGGAGGGGCCCTTATTTGTAAAGCATCTAGAAGAAGTTGTAGTTTTGAGAATTCCAGTGAAATACAAAGTGTTTTTTCATATACTTGTGGCTCTTTTGCATTCTAGTGAGCTTCGGTGCTTAGCACAGGGCAGTGCACTTGGGGAAGGCTGACTTGTTCACAACGAGACTGGAAAATGAGTGCTACATAGTCCACGCTTGCAGAAGCACTGGGGCCATGAAAACGGGCTCAGAAGGACACATACACAAGCATGCTACGCTGCCTGAGGCTATCGCATAGGAGTTGTTTGACATCCCACAACATATGAAGCTTGATACATAGGCACCTAGAAATTGTATGTGAAGCACACAGTAACTCAAATTAAACCGACTAAACAGTGAAACCCATTGTATCTAAGTCACAGTCTTAAAATCAGATATTTTTTATAATTTTAATCTTTAATTCATGGGTACTTGTTTGTTTAAATAGAGCCATTGGATTTTATTTTTTTTTATTATCTCCAATAAATGCCCACTAATCTAATAGTCAAATAACGAAAAAAAAAAAAAAAACTTTTTATTCATGATACATCTAAACCAACACACATAATTTGGACAGTTTGATTTGAATTACTTGATGCCATCATTGCCATGCATAGAATTTAAGTGATTTCTAAGGGCATGTATATCATCCATCACACTTGGCAAAGTACATCCATTTGATAGGTGAGAGTTGCAATGTCACGACTCATAGCTAAATCCCAAGATAAATTCTGATCGATAACTCAAGTGCGCCATAACAAACCAAACAATGGTGAGGGTGACCAACACCCACCATAGAAACTTCTTGATCAAACATGGGGTCCACCATTGTTCAGAGTATCCATGATATTATCTATATCACTAGCTTGGCAATACCGATAACATTGGTAGCAATATCGATAACACTAGTATCATCAAAAATTCCGTGTATCGGTGATATATCGCTAAGTATTGCTAATGTATCGATATGGCCAATGTATTGCTAATATTTCTGGGTGTGTAAATTTCTAGTGTCACCTATATCACCAATGTATAGATATCACTAATATTTTCGACTGTATAAATTCCAAGTGTCACTTGTATCGTTGGTGTATCAACAATATTTCAATAATGTCGCCAAAATCTATTTATTAAAAAAATGTTTGGATGGATGGATAGATGGGATGCATGTACAAAAGTTTGGATGGATAAATGGGATGGATGGATGTTTGGATGGTTGGATAGTCTGAATTGGATGGGATGGATGGACGGTTGGATAGTCAGAATTGGATGGTTGGATGGATGGATGTTGGATCATCATGCATGTATTATGTTTATATGCTTATTTATGTGTGGATGTATAATGTATGTGATGCAGGACATGAAAATTAAATATGATATGCAAGATTTCAGACTTTAGATCATACTAATTTAGAAACAATCACAAAAATTTCACATCTCACATAAAGTCAAGCATTCAATAAGGGGAATCTACAAGGGTCCAAGCCTACACATGTTAGGGCTGGATCAATTAAAATTTATAGACCAAATAATGCTTAAAGGAGAGTATATTCATCCACACATGCAAAGGATTATTCCCCAATCCAAGAGATTCACATGTTTCAATTAGGGAAAACCTGGGGTTGCAAAAGTGGAATAGAACTTGAGATTTAGGATTATCTATGGTTAAGGTTAGGAAAATAAGGCGAGAGAGGAGTGAAATAGAGGAGAGACGAACCTGAGATATTCCACACGTGTGGACAACGGCTGGGTCCAGACGCATGTGCGTGGGATCCTGCCTGCACGTGTGAGGCCACGAACCCAAAAGGGAAAGCTTGGGTCTGGTCGGCTAGGGGTGGGCCACCCACACACTAAATCTCAGGCCAATCGAACGTCAGGTCTATGCACGGTGCTCCGCCGAAGTTTCAACCCTCCTGCAGGGCCTGATTCTGCAAATCTGCTGTAGAGGATGGATTGGCTGCGAAAGGGGATGGATTTGGAGAGTGGATGGCTGTGGGAGATGATGAATATAGAGGGTAGGAGGTGAGGGCGATTTAGGATGGGTGTGACTTCGCACCACGGTAGTTAGCCCTTCGATGAATGAAGGGTTTCGCACCCAATTAGATTTCCAAAACTCAGAGAATTAGAGAAGCAGGAAAACGCAAAATTTTATTTATAATCTTCAATGAGAAAAAACCTACAAGGGGTTGCTTATTTATAAGAAAATCCTATACCCCAAAAGTCGCGCCATGTGTGCACACTATTACTCAGAGATGAAGTAACAAAAATAACAACTAATCAATGCAATCTAAATCGTTCATGATGTTCCTAATAATGATAATAGCCAAAATCCAAAGTCCTAGATTATCTAGGGTAGTGGGCCACGATCATGAGATCAAATGGTGGGATCCACATGATGATCGAGTCCACTCCAAGGAACCATAGCACAACCCTCTAACTAGAAGGCCCTCCATGGATGTCGCCATCGATCCAGATTGATGGTGGGGCCCTCCTCCTTGAGTACGTGCGTTGGGGGGGGGGGGGGGTGCATGTACGCGTGATATCCCCATCAGTATGTTTGTTTGCTTGTTAATTGGTTTAATGAGATTTAAATAATTGTTGTGTTACTATTGGATTGATTTCTTATGACAACACATACTTTTTGCCCCATTAAATGGAAACTTATTATGTATGCATTCTTTTTACAATATTTTTATTCCTAAATATGCAAATGTGTATTTTAGCGTCTCCTAAAGTTTCACTGAAAAATTACAATGTTTTCCCCATGTTTCTCCAATGTTTCCCCACATTTCTGGAAATCTGCAATATCGATATTATTTTTCATATCCCCAGCCAGTGAAACTTGTGGCAATACCAATACTTCGAACAATGGGGTCCACCATATTACATAAATTCCATCCAACCTAAGCATGCTCTCTATCCTTCCTCTCTGATGAATGGCTTCGATGTTGCATATGTTTCCATGTTGGCATGTGCCCCAATAAGTGCTTCAATCCATCAATGTGAACGATTACACTTGGCGTTCCCTTAATAGGATGAAAATTTCCTATGACAATTGAGCTACAGCTGTCACCACAAGATGCAAATTTCCTATGACAATTGCGGTAGGGAGCCTGTACAACAAGATGCTCTTTGGGGGCTCACGGTGATGGCTTTGTGAAATCCAGTTCATCCATCAGTTGCACCATGTCATGTTAGCATGCAAGCAAAAAATCGTACAGATTTAAAGCTTAAGTGGACCATAACAAGTGCAACAATAGGGGTAGGGAGGCCCACCATTTAAACCTTGTTACAGCCACCAAAGTTTTATTAAAATTTATGTTTTCCTTTCATCCTGGTGAGAACACCTTGTGAATGGTTTTGATGGCTTATAAACATCACAATGGACGCAAGAAAGGTTTTAATGTTAAACGTCCCCTTCCAAACTTTTTCTTGTGGTTTGGCCCACTTAAGTTTCGGATCTGCCTGATTTTGTGCTCATGTCCTAATATGAGCTGGCACCACCAATGGACAGAGTACTTGCCACATAAACGTCATGGCGGTCCCCACAGCTTTTTCATGCATAGGCTCCCTACCATACAATGATACAACTTTTGTGCTGCCATTTCCATTTGAAAGAAGACGTAGTACTAGTACCTTCGCAGATAATGAACCAAAAATCACCTTGATTAGTTGTTTATAACCACCTAGTTGAAGGTTAAAAATGATCTGGGTCCACATTCAACATTCAAAGTATACAGTTAGTGATTGTCCAGTTAGTCTTATTCTTGAGCTATGCTCCATCCACAATTGGATCCATGGTTTTGGACAGTATGGATTGACATTAACGTTCGCAACTTGTGCGGCGGATGAGTTACCACCAGTTAAAAAGTGGTGGGAGCACACCTTTACATATACTCTAGCACGCTTTTGTGGTGTATCATGCCGCTCTTGTACCTTCTAATGTCAATGAGTGGTCTTTTCAAATGTAGTGTCATTTCAACAACATTGAGGGCATTCTGGCCTTCTAAAGTATTGAGCGTACTTTTGTCCTTTCTTTTCCTAAATAGACAGCATCTATTTCAAAAGTAATGGCAGTTAACAGTAACTGGCAGCAGGGGGGTTCTTGCAATTGTCAGGAGAAATCAGGGAAGGTAAATACAAATATCAGAAGGTGAGGGGATTTTACAATTGCCAAAAAGGGATATAAGCAATATCCCTTGATGTAACTACTATCCCTTCTTTAAAATGTGGCAAGTGGCATATCCAAAATCAGTGTTTTTCAGGAGAAAAAAGCATTTTAGTGCATGACGTCCAGATATACAGTTCGTGATTCTTTGATTTCTTCTCTCTTATGAGTAATAAACGAAAGACCCTTGCAGTTCAGAGCCAGTCCAATTAGCATTTAAGATGTGCTGCCTCTCAGACAAGCATCTAGCCGGTAATTCTCCTCTCAATAGCTTTTTTGTTTTAAGCAACCCTTCTCTCAGGAGTCTCCAATTAGGGAGTCCATTTGACATGAAATCATCTATTTAAACCACTAAAATAAAACTATTTTAATGCTACCAATCCATGAAGAAACTGATATTTACTGATCACCTTTGTTGGAAGTAATTAGACGAGGGAGAACAAGGTATCAACAAAATGATACATGAATGATTTGACAAGATCAATAGATAAAGAAAGCCAACAAGTTGATTTTGTGAGAATTAGCTCTCATTCAGATAGCGAAGTACCTTGCCATTTGAGAATTGCACAATCCGCCGAGATGTTGGAAGAAAATGAGATACTCGAGTTCCGCTTCCGGATCCACCATCTTCAAATTTGTTGCTGTGGCCATGGCTAAATTGCCTTTGTAAAGAAGAATGACTGTGACTATCGCTGCTTGATCTCTCTCTCACACAAAGAAGCATACGACCTGTTCCCGCAAAATGTTATAATTTGTCGCCTAGCAGCAGCGCATAAGCATTTATCAAGATGTGTTTTGTGAGAAATTGTTTAGATTATAGGGGATGGTTTTAGTAAATAATAACAAACCAATAAGTATGCCATCCTCTTCAAATTGTGAATTACAAAGTGATGTCAAAATTAATTACCAGCAGATTTCTGCGAAAAGATGTGAAAATAGAAGTGCCTACCACCAAGGTGCGTCATTTGTTATGTAATGGCCGTTACATAATAGTTTTGGCGGTGCCTGTTACGTAGTATGGGGGCATAATGGGCACCCTTTAAAAAATTGCTAATTAACGGCCCAACAATCATAAGCTGCTTTTTTTTTTTTTTTTAAATTACAGAAAACTGAAATTTATTAAAGCACCTGCTGAAAAGTGGTAAAAGAATACAAAGATACTAGAGTTGGGCACGGGACAACTCAACTCGTCCAACTCGTTCAGACCTGAACCAAGTAGACTTCGCCCAATCCGAACTCAAACCGAGTCGAGTCCGAGTTACCCAGTAACTCGACTCGACCCGAAACCTGACTCATTCAGACTCGACTCGATCCAAAAGGCGACTCAACTCAGGTTCGAGTAGTGTGTGTGTGTGTGTAAAACCTATTATCTAAACCCTACCTGCCACACTCGACCCGATCTCTCTCCCTCCCTCCTCTACCAAGCCCGACACCCACCACCACCAGCCACCCTCCTCTCTCCTCCCCCTCATCTCTCAAGCCTGACAGTCACTTGTCTCGACTCCGGCAGCGCCGCAACAGCTCGTCCGGACGATCCGCACCAACCCGGCTCTGCCTAATCAAGGTAATTTTAATTTCTATAGTTTCGTTTTTTTTTTTTTATTATTATTATTATTTTGAAGGGGGGGGGTGGTTGTGAAATTATAATCGGGTGCGTCCGGGCTTGGCTCGAGAGTCGTCGGGCTAGCTATGGTGTGAGGCCGAGTTGGTTGTGGTGTGTTCGGGTTGGCTGTGGTGCATCCAGGCTAAGTCATTTCTAAACCCTAATCCCAAACCTTAAACCTAAACCTAAACCTATTCCCTAAACCCTAAACAGAAACCTATCCCTAAACCCTAACCATAAACCATAAACGCTAAAATCTAAACCTAATCCCTAAAACCTAAACCTAAATCCTAAATGGCTAATGTGTGTTATTTTTTTAAATTAAACAATTAGTGGTTTATTTTTGTGAATTATGGATTACATTGCTTATTTCTTAGCTTATTATTGTGCATTAGACAGTTAGCCTAATGTGGTTTATTTTTGTGAATTAGACAATTAATTGCCCATTTGATGATTTATATGACCAAACATAGATATAGTGTGTTTTTGGTGGCATAAAAATCGCTCAAATTATCCCATTTTGGAAAGTTCAATGTTAGATAGATATTATGCTTTCAGATAACCTATTTACTCCATCTCCTTATCTCTCTATATGTATCTTCCTTTTATTTCTCATGTCAAATATCTTCACATTGCTTAGATATTTGGCATGGGAATGAAATGAATGATCAACTTATCTAGAGAGATATGGGGAGATGCTGCCGGAATTTTGGCGTGAGCGTTTAAATGGTAATATAAAAGTATTACACTATCCAACATTTGCTGGGTGACTAATTTAGGGCGTGTTTGGGCGGTAAGATTAGAAGGGATTAGGTGAGATGGGATTCAAAAAACATAATTATTACCCATGGCAGGGATTGTCCCCTGTTGCCATGGGATAAGATAATGCCATGCTTTGTTGGTAATACGGTGGTACATTGAATGGATATACCCACCATCATTTGAAATTACTGAGAATAACACGTGCTATATCTGAACCGTTCATTTGTTTTCTAACCTCATTTTATGGCATGGGCCTAAAAATGAGGTAGATCCAAAACTTATGTGGCCCCAAAGAAGTTGTCAACGGTAAGTATTCAATCCCCGTTGCTTTCTATGGTGGGGTCCACTTAAGCTTTAGATTTACCTGATTTTTTGGCCCACGCTCTAAAATAATCTCGAAAAATGGGTGGACGGTGTGGATATAGCCCACACATCATGGTGGGATCTACACAAATTGCTAACATTGAGTGAAATTGGCACGGGACCCAATGCAACTCCATCTAATCTAATTCCAAGCTTTTCCATTCTTCCCAAACATGGAGTGGAATTGGCACAGGATCAGATGAATCCCATCCCACCTAATCCCTTCTAATCCCACTGCCCAAACACGCCCTTAGGGTTTAGTATAAACTTTTAAGGCTTTATAATGCTGATCTAATTTAGTATCTTTCAATTAGTATCTTTCAATTAGGGTTTAGTATAAACTTTTAAGGCTTGTCAATCACTTCGTCGATGATCTTGGATGAAGGATTGGATCAACAAGATGAAGAACGCCCATTGAGATTAGTACCTCACAGTCACGGAGTTTTGTAAAAAAAAAAAAAAAAAAAAAAAGAACGATAATGTGGGAAGATTTTGAAGAAGTAACCCTAAAGAACGACACAATGAAGATACAATGCAAGTACTGCAAAGCTCAATATGCAAAACAAGTAGATGAGTCGACCACAACTCTGAAGAAACACCTATTTCATGTTAGGTGCTGTGCCCACATCTTAAACTTAATTATACAAGATGGGCTTAAAACAATTAAGCCAACGATCGAGAACATAAGAGAGTGTGAAGTACATACGGGAGGCACCTTCACGATTAAATATATGAAATGAGATAGCGAAACGGCTAAATTTTTCATCTAAGAGAACGATGAAGCTGAATGTCATGACACGTTGGAATTCAACTTATGAAATATTGGATTCAGTGATAGCTTTCAAAGATGCATTCTTCTCTCACTATGTAGAGCGTGATAGTGTGTATCAGTGGTTTCCTTCTGATGATGATTAGACAAGAGTTGAAGAAGTTCACAAGTTCCTTTCAGTTTTTTACAACACAACAAAGATCTTTTGAGGAAGCAAATATCCAACAATAATTATATTTCTGCCAGAACTTTGGCAAGTAAAAGATGTTTTATACAAAAGTTGTAGTGGACCAGACTTTCTACAATTAATGACTATGGGTATGCAGTTAAAGTTTGATAAGTATTGGTTTAAGTGTAGTGTGGTAATGGTTGTTGCAGTCGTTCTTAATCCTCGATACAAGATGTTCATGGTTATATTCATTTTTAAAAAGTTGTATGGTGAAAAGAGTGTTATTGAGGTTGATAAGATTCGTTATGTTGTTGAAGATTTGTACAATTTCTATAAAGAAACTTTGGGGGCTATAAAAGACAATACCATACGTCAGACTCCTCAAGTGGGTTCTAGTTCTATTGTTGTTGCACAACGAAACATGATCGACGATTTCATGTCTTCCATGGCACAAGTTGAGACCCAAACACAAACAACTCAAACAGAAATTGACCATTATCTTAAGGAGTCACTTGTAAAGTACAAAAGCGAAAAATTTGATGTTTTAGACTGGAGGAAGTCGAAAGCTCATGAATCACAGTACCTTGCGCTCTCGTTGATAGCACAAGACATATTATCAATTCCAATTTCACCTGTGGCGTCAGAATCTGCTTTTACCATAGAGAGTAGGGTCGTGAACAAGTATCGAAGCTCAGTTACACCGGAATCAATTGAAGCGCTCATTTGTACACAGGATTCACTACGTCCGATCTGGGAAAAAGGGAACTATGTTGATGAGTAGTTCGAAGAAGAGGATAGTGAGAAGCAAGATGAGACAGTACTTGCAACAATTGCATGAAGCAAAATGAGACTGCCTTCTATTTTCATTGCATTTGCTTACAACAATTTGACAGTTATTATTTGTGGACTTGAATTGTAACATTTGATGGGTAGATAGATATTTTTTATGTTTATCACTTATCATCTTATGTATTTTAATGTTTCTTTTTTATATTTTTCAACTTTTCGTTTATGCTTTTAAATGAATTAATGTTGCTTAAATCTCATATTTATCTTCATTCCTTAATTATTTATGTTGCCTCAACCTAACCAAATATTCTTTCTTTCAAAATTCACACTTATAGATATGTCGTCGGAAGATAATCCATTTGCAGATATTTGGAATTATGGAGCCCAAGCCTACTCCCAGGACAGAAAGATAAAGTTGCAATGCAAGTTGTGTGCAAAACAAATTGTTAACAAAACGAATCGGTTAAAATTACATTTGACTTGTCGGTGAGGAGACATTGCCCCAAGTAGCAAAGCTCCTCTAAAAGTATGGGATGTATTTCGAGCCATTCTCGACTCAAATACAAAGGCTTCCAGCACCCATTCCCCTACAGCCAATACAACCAACCACAGAAGATATAGAAGTAGGCCTATTATAATTAAAGAATGGTCAAGCAAAGGAACTGCCCCCACAGTTAGTTGAGAAGAAAAAGACAGACTATTAAGGGAACAAGAAGAACAAGATTATAAAGAAGCTATAAAATAAAGCTTGAAATTGGCATCCAGGACCAGACAACATCAACCCCTTTCGAGATAACATGATGCCAAAGCAGGCACGAGTATGGGACATAAGTCAAGCGATAAATCATCAAAGTTTCTTAAAAGTCTCACAACATTATATATGCGATTGGGAATCATGTACAAATCAGCTCATAAAAAGAGGCCGAAAAAACTTGTTAAATATATGAATGAGGACGATGGAAAGGCATCTCCACCATCCGATTCAGAAGAGGTAAACAACCATCTTTTAAACACCTCCAGCTCAGACTCAACTCAAAGTTATCCAGCAATTTAAGCCATAAAAAGAAAGCCAAATGATGATTCTGGCGATGAAGGTGGAGGGGGTTACTATTATGGACAAGGTTACTCGGATTACACGCCACAAAGGCATTCAACTTGACCCGACTCGGTGTTGACTTGACCCAACTCGGTCATTGTGACCGGGTTAGACTCGGTCTGGATTAGTCCAAGCCAAACCCAGACTCGGATCGGGTCGGGCATGCTGGACTCAATAACGAGTCGGGTCGAGTTCAAGTTAGATCTATATCAAAACCAGGTCGGGTCGGGTAAGCCCTAACTCGGTTCAACTCGACTCGATGCCCAGCTCTAAAAGTTACACTAACACAACAAAAGCAGCTTTAGCTGCATTTACATGAGAAGCCCAAACCTTTAACTGTACCTATCAGTCCATGCACCAAGGACCTTCCATTTCTGAAACATCGCTCATTTCGCTCCTTTCAGATAGCCCAAAAAATAGCCAAAATAAGAAGAAGCCTCTAAACAACTTTTCCTAATTTCCCAAATCCACCTCCATGCCATGCCAGAAGGAGCTCCTCTACCAACTCCAGCATAACCCCAGCCATGTGAAGCGCTGCAAGGAAAGACCCCCACACTCTCTAAACAAAAGAGCAATGGATAAATAAGTAATCAATTGCCTTTGCATCCTCCATGTACAGCAGACAAATATTGGGGAGAAAAAGAAATCTCCACTGAAGATTATCAATAGTCAACGCTAGTTTTTTTCCCACCAACCAAACGAATACGCAACATGAGGTAGGGCTCCATAAAACTAATGATGAAACAGATGTGAAGGGCCAGAATTGCCATCTGAATGAGACAAGTTTAAAGAAATATCGGACAGAGAATTTCCCAGATGGGTGCCCTTTCCAAATCATCAAGTCCTCTTACTAAGATGAGGGATCAATGTACTCGAGACAATCCAAGAGGCCGATAAATTCCCAAGTAAAGGTGGGCACCGAACGACAAATCCACCGCAAATAGAGACTAAAATGAATAGGTCCAGAGCAAGAGAAGCTAATCTTATGAAGGTGTCTTGAAGCACCCTATCGCCACACCAAATATCTGTCCAAAAGTGGATGCGATTTCCATTCCCAAGAGCAAAAGCAATCCTTCTATGAACCAAATACTCTATTGACGTTATAGCTTTTCATATGGTAGCAGCATGGTAAAAGGAAAATCATTTCACAAAACAATTTCCCTAGAGCCAAGGTGTTCCGTAACGGTAACGGTGGCCGTAACGGCCACCACCGTTACCTTTACAACACAGGGCATAACGGCTATTACGGCCCCATAACGGCCGTTACGGTCTCTCTTTTTATTTATTTATTTATTTTATAAAAAAAAAACCAGAAAAATCTATATCTGCCCCGTACTGTTGATTAAAAAGTATAAAAAACTTGTATCTGTTCAGCAATAGACCATTATGGGGCTATTATGGCCTTTATAGGGGACATAACACGCCGTTAACGGCAATTACAGGTCATTTTTTCCATAACGGCTATTAAGACCCCGTAACATGTAACAGTTGCCACCATTACCTTTACGTAATGGCCTTTACGGCACACCATGCCTACAGCACCCCCCGCCCCCGCGATTCGGTCTCATATTTCCAATGCCAATTCCCAAGGGAGGCCTAAATTTTTTATCTCCACACCCCCTTCGGTAATTGGCTTACAAACCTCTTCCTAAGATGGGTGCCCTTTCCAAATCATCAAGTCCTCTTCCTAAGATGAGGGATCAATGAACTTGAGACAATCCAAGAGGCCGATAAATTCCCAAGTCAAGGAGGGCACCGAACGACAAATCCACCGCAAATAGAGAAACACCAAGAGACTAAAATGAATAGGTCCAAAGCAAGAGAAGTTAATCTTAGGAAGGTGTCTTGAAGCACCCTATCGTCACACCAAATATCCGTCCAAAAGTGGATGCAATTTCCATTCCCAAGAGCAAAAGCAATCCTTCTATGAACCAAATACTCTATTGATGCTATAGCTTTCCATATGGTAGCAGTGTGGTAAAGAGAAAATCATTTCACAAAACAATTTCCCTAGAGCCAAGGTGTTCCGTAACGATAACAGTGGCCGTAACGGCCACCACCGTTACCTTTACAATACAGGGCATAACGGCTATTACGGCCCCATAACGACCGTTACGGTCTCTCTTTTTATTTATTTATTTATTGAAAAAAAAAACCCGAAAAATCTATATCTGCCCCGTAATGTTGATTAAAAAGTATGAAAAACTTGCATCTGTCCAGTAATAGACCATTATGGGGCTATTATGGCCTTTATAGGGGACATAACATGCCGTTAACAGCAATTACGGGTCATTTTTTCCATAACGGCTGTTACGACCCCGTAACGTGTAACAGTTGCCACCATTACCTTTACGTTCGGTCTCATATTTCCAATGCCAATTCCCAAGGGAGGCCCAAATTTTTTATCTCCACACCCCCTTCAGTAATTGGCTTACAACCTCCCCTAACTAAGAAGGTGAAACTTTTGACCGGTCCCTTCTCATCTTTTTTAACCTATCTACAGCGAATTTGGGCACTTGGATAAAGACATGAAATGCATAGGCACGTTCGAAAAAGCCGCTTTAAGTATAGTCAACCTCTCTCCCTAAGAGAGATATCGGCATTTCCAAGTAACTAATTTCCTTTCGATTCCTTTAATCACCTTGTCGCTTAGATGCTTAGCAAGTTTTTTAATACACAGAGGTAGGATCAGATACGTAGAAGGGAACGCTCCCGTCTTACACCCGATGAAATTCGCAAGTGAAACTAACTCATCATCAACAACATGGAACTCCCAACATCTCACTCTTGGCCACATTAATCTTGAGCCTCGACACTGCTTCAAAATAGACTGATTTTATAGAGGTTGTCCATAGAAGTCGCATTTGCATCGCAGAACAAAAGAGTGTCGTCCGAATATTGGAGGTGGCTAATTTGAAGTCCGCCTTTAGAAACTTTGAAGCTACTAACCGAGCCATTTTCCTCCCCTTTAGAAAGCATTTTGCCAAACACCTCACCAACAACCACAAAAATATAAGGGGAACAAGGGTCCCCTTGCCTAAGACCCCTAGAAGCCCTAAAAAAGCCTTTAGGCAAGCCATTCACCAGAATTAAAATTTTAAAAAATACAATAATAATAATAATAATAATAATAAAGAAGTTGCACAAAAGATCACATCCATCCCTCCACTTTTTGTCGCACCTGATCCAACTTATAATTTAAGAACTCCCAATTGGCATGATCGTGGGCTTTCTACAAATCAAGTTGCACACTAACCACTTCTCCTCGCTCTATATCTAGAGTCAATGCACTTGTGGGCAATAAAGGCACTGTTGGGGTTCCGCCTACCCATAACAAAAGCCCCTTTGGTTCTCAGCAATATCCTTAGAAAGGACTCCCTGAAGCTGTAAAGCGAGAATTTTCACCAGAATCGTGTACAGACCCCTCTATAAGGATTATAGAACGAAAATCTTTTAGATGCTCGACTCCTTCAAGCTTAGGAATGAGGCTTATAAAGGAAGCCTCAATGTCAGCAAATAGCCTACTATGCACGACGAATTCCAAAACAAAATCCATGACGTCCTTTTTGAAAATATGCCAAAAGATATGGACAAATGTTATTAGATATCCATCAGGGCCAGGAGGTTTGTCACCACAAAATGAATCAATTTTTGCTTTGACCTCTTCCATAGAAAACAGTGCTCTTAAGAGATGCAGCCTCCGCTCCTAGAAGTTTATCGAAAGCAAGATTGTTGAACCGTTGCCTATTCCATTGATCATTAGGGAGCAAGTTGTTGAAAATTGTAATAGTTAACAATGGAATCGAATATCTTCCACTTGTCTGAAGTCCTCTCTCCATCAACAGTCAAACTACATGCAGTTGCATCTAGCCCACTTGCTATACTATGAAAATAGCGATGTTTGTCTCCCTCCTAAAGCCACAGCGACCTAGATCATTGACGCCATTTAATTTCCTCCTCTTTAGAGCGGTTAGCATAGCACAAATAAAGCGCAACCCTCTTATCTCTATCCTTGGCCGACAAAGTACATACCTCTAATAGGTCCATATCATGGATTTCCTTAGCCATTTTATCAAACTCTACCTCTCGATCTACAAGAACATCACGTTCCCAAACTTCAACTTTTTCCTTCAAAAGCTTGAGTTTTCTACATAATCAGAAGCCAATGAATAACATCCTCATCTCAAGCTCCAAAAGATAACCCAATTAGACCCCCCCCCCCCCCCCTCAAGCACGTCCTTGGACCACCAGTATTGTTCTTCTATTATCACGCCTCACCTTAGAGAGATATGATGGCTCCCCTCTGACACCAATGTTTCTACCTAGCTTTCGAATCTCTTGTCTAACATTTGAATGGCTCGAAGAGGCGTAATAATCAATACTTCTTCCAGCAAGTCTCCAAGTCCAAATCCCCCGTGTTATGCTCGTCCTTCAGCGCCTTTACTTCCGTATCTTCGTTTAGAACCTCGAAGACGGCCCACTGGTCTTCTATCACATAATTGCCTTGTCTATTAAAAGAAACAAATGGTTATTGTTTCAAATACCAAGGGAATGGGCTCCCACGTGTGTTGATTGATATGAGTTCTCCACACGTCCGCGCACCCCCCCCCCCAAATGGCTCATTCCAAGCTTCAAAGACACCTCTCCTTCTACATTACATCCAAAGTCCTGCCACGTGTCATGCAATGATTTGTTCGCACTACCTATCATATCATTCTCCTCAAGACACGTCACCTAATCGTAGCTCCAAGCTTGCCATCTGTGGAGGGACGAAGTAGGTTCAGATCCCAAGCCTAGTGTCAACGAGAGGTTCGAAGAGGTGTACATGGCAAAAGAAGCACCCGCAAGATACATTTTGTTGCATGTCATGTCTCTATTTGCTCTTTCATTACCTACTCACTCTCCACCACTATAAATAGGACATGTCACCGGGTAAGCCAAGGTGCTCTACTAGAGTACAGAGCATAAGCACCAACTTCCTTCTGCTTCCTCTTAGGTCAAGGAACGCATTAGATATTTTGCCCAAACCAGTAAGTCCTTGAGCGGATCCCATGTTAGCCCCAAGACGCCGGTCTCTAGCTAAAGAAGCAAATGCTTGAGCTTGAGATGGTGAGAATGGCTACCAGATGAACTCTAAAGCTCCCGTCTTCTCTAGATATCCCCCCCATCTGGCATAAGGCTCCGCTCTCTTCTCCCTTTCGACCCTAACCTCCAACATATCCATCCCTACCACAATCTTAACCATCGTGAGATTTGTCACAATCCTCTTCTTCCTTACACAAACTCATGATATGCCCATCTCCCCCTTTTTCGTCACTTCGTTGATAAAAATGGCCTCACCAATACATGAGCCAATTGCAACAAACACCTCCCAAAACTGAAGTTCCAAAAATGAACTCACCAATACCCTTGCCCATCTCCCCCTTTTCCATCACTTCAGCGAAAATGACCTCTCTAATACATGAGTCAATTGCAACAAACCTCCCGAAACCAAAGTTCCAAAAACGACCTCACCAATGCCCTAGATCAAGAACCAAGAGTCTTCTCTTCTGGGGAAAAAGGAAAAAAAAAAAAAAAAGAGTGCTCTGACCATCTTCTCAATCTCCACTGGTCCCCCTCGACATAGCACCAGGGAAAAGATCTTGGTCCATATTCACCCTCGGATGCACACAGATCCAAACTCCTCTTTTATGGGATGGATCGAGTAGTCTTTATCTTCCAAGTTACAAGATTCAACCAGTCATCTCTTAACCTACAGAATGGTAGCCCCATCTTTCGTTACAACAACGATAGACCACTACAATGAGCTCCACGCCTTCTCAATTAGTTTTGATTTGACTCAAACAAGCTGATCACTTCGCGCTCCCCTCCCTTGCTCCCTCTACCCCTACACCTTTTCCCTCTTTTACATGATTCCCCTCCCCTACCACGACATCTCTAAATGCGGTACACCCACTACCCATTCCCTTAGATGCACCCCCTTCTACAGTACAACCCACCCCCTCCTGACTCGCTGAGACCCCATTTTTCAGCTCCCTATTGACCTCTAGCCCTCTCGCCTCTTCCCTATTTTCAATATCCAACCCGAATCGAGCCCTTTGTACCCACATTTTCTTCCCCTCAAAGCTTTCACCATTAAGCAGCTCAACTACTTTCTCTACCCCCTTCATCTCACTCATCTAAACAAACGCAAAGCCCCGATAAGCTCCCGTATTCCAACCGCGAGGTGTAACAACCTCCATGACAATACCCGCCCTTCCGAAAACCCTTGAGAAGTTGATAGGGAGATAGCCCACGGGGAATCTGGTAACGAACAATGTTGGAAGTTCAGACAACTCCTTTTTTCTTTGGATCTCTCATATCCGCACTAGGCTTCTTTCCTTCCTCAGGGCCAACGTCATTTCCAAAGTTCCCTTCAATAACTCCACCAGCAATGGAACCCTCCCCACCTGAGTTCCCACTCTATGATGCTTGTTAAAGTCTACCTGGGCCATGGCCCAACAGACTTGTTTTCTGCCATTCTTTCCCCTGTGCCATCAGTCCACCATTGCATTTGATAGATGGCACAAGTTTGGAATTATGGCAGTACCTTGTTAATAATCCTTTTCTTTTGGTAGGGTAAGAGCTTTATTGATATGCTAATAGCTACTTTTTGTTTTATAAATCTAGTTTAAATGCCTTCTTTTCCACTTTTTCTCCATTTCTCTTCAATTTCGTTGTTCTTAGAGCTTTCCTAAGATAATTTCCACTCTTGCACACTCTTGGCAGATTAACACTTGATTTAGGCGATTTGAAATTGAATCAAAGTTCAGTGGGCCATTTTGAGCGGGAAATTTTAAAAAAAAAAAAGAGGTAAGTATTCAATTTTTTAATTTCATATTGGAATAAGATGTAGGATGAATACATTTATAGATTTAGGCAGTAGATTAGGCATTTTAATCACTTTAGTATTTTTTTTTTTTTTACTTTTTTCTATTCTCTAGTGATTTAGGTATGAACAATGACTGTTATGAAAAATCCCCAAAAACTTTTTTATTTTGTTCAATATTTGATTGTTTCTTGCTGGATTGGATGTAGGATGAATACATTTACAGATTCATGCAGTAGATAAGGCATTTTAATCAGTTTTAGTAATTTTTTTAAATTTTCTGGTGATTTGTGTATGCATAGTGACTATAATGAAAAATCTCCAATACACACACACACACACACACACACACACACACACAGAGACACTGATTGTTTCTTTCTGGAATAGATGTAGGGTGAATAGATTTACAGATTTAGTTTTTGTAAATTTTTTATTTTCTGGTGATTTGAGTATGGATAGTGACTATAATGAAAAATCTCCAAACAAAACAATATTAATTCTTTCTTGCTGGAATAAATGTAGAATGAATACATTTACAGATTCATGCGATAGATTAGGCATTTTATATATATAAAAAAAAAATTTGCTTTCTCAATTTTCTGGTGATTCATGCTTAAACTTTGACTGTAATGAAAAAATTTGCAAAAGAAGGCTTGTTGAGCTTGCCTTGTTCTCCTTTTTTCTTTAATATAAATTCCATTATTTGTTAAATGAAAGAAGATGGCTAGCTTTGGAGCTCATGAATTATCAGGGAATCAGGGAAAAGAGAAGGCTAAGTAGATCAGGAAGACTTCATGTGACCAATTCCCTTTTAAACGCTTACACAATCACAACCTACATGCGAAATTCTCCACAAAAAGTCGGCAGTTTCAACTATTGAAATTTGATCAATAATGACTATCTTGTTATAGCTTGGAATAGCTTGAAATTCCTTTTTCTACTTAAAATGGCCAAATTTAGACACAGAAACAAAATAATTACTAGACTGATGTAATGCGGGGGCATTTTCACACCGGGCTTGAGTGGGGTGGCCTGTGGGATGCAGGGGCACGCTCGGGGTGGATGGCCCGCACAACCCATGGATTTGGGGCCCGTGTGAGGCGGAGCCCATGGATTTGGGGCCCACGAGGAGGGTTCGGCCGAGGACTTAATCCATGGATTTGGGGCCTGAGCTATGAGATAAAGGGATTAATTCACCACGCTCTAACAGTTCGAGCTTTTAGAGCAAGTGGTTAATTGTCCTACATCAAATTGGTATCAGAGCAGGAGGTCTCGTGTTCGAGACTCCTCACCGGGGGTGATTAATGCGAGGGCATTTTCACACCGGGCTCGAGTGGGGTGGCCTGTGAGATGCATGGGCACGCTCAGGGTGGGTGGCCCGCATAACCCATGGATTTGGGGGCCGTGTGAGGTGGATGGCTCGTGTGAGGTGGAGCCCATGGATTTGGGGCCCACGAGGGGGCGGAACCCATGGATTTCGGGCCCACGAGGAGGGTTTGGCCGAAGACCTAACCCATGGATTTCAGGCCTAGGCTATGAGATAAAAGGATTAATTCGCCACGCTCTAACAGTTCGAGCTTTTAGAGCAAGTGGTTAATTGTCCTGCATCATGATGATCCATCAATAGCCATGAAATATCACTATGGATATGAGAAGCCACAAAAGGATAATGCCTGAAACCTTCCAAACCAAGTTTATCTAATAAAGAAAGTGGGTCTACATCAAACACGAAAGAATCCTTAGAGCTCATTGCCCAAAACATCATCATCATCATCACGTAAGCATTATCCCAAGTAATTTGGGCATATTGCCGAAACAAAGACGTTAAAGAAATGGTCTCCCAACAAGGTTGTTCATCAATGCTGTGAATTGTGAAGGACTCAAGTTCAAGGAAAGGCAACATACGAAAATTGTTTATTAAGCGTTCATGGGGCCACTAGGATCCTTCTAACTAGGTGTCTCTCCCGATTTGAATCCCCACTTTGGAATCTCGCTCCTGCTCCCCCGCTCCCACTTCCTACCTGTTTATACTTGTTTACATTTTGAAAGAGACGATCCCCCAACCCTGCACCCGAATTTGTTGCCACTTCGCTTCGTGCCTTGTGCAACTATAGGCCACCTTCTTTTTAAAGGCTTCCACATTCATTGCCGACAAAAGTCGGGTTAGTTAAGAAAGTCAAGTTAGTCAAGCAAGTTTCCAAAGCTAAATAATTAAACATTTTTAATTTCCTTTTTCTTTCTTTATTTCCAGGTAATGTTATAAAGGTTGAGAAATTGGTTGTTTCAAGAAAGGAACCCAGAACTGGTGAAAATTAGGAAAGTAATCCAAAGGAGGTCAAATTGGAGTTAAAGAGTTTTGTGCAAAGAAAATCATCACAGAGGGATGACATATGCTGAAGTTCGTTGACGAATTCAGGAGAGAAATCCAAAATGAGGCTTCTGGGAATCATGTCCGATGTCGTCTTCATCCGAGGTTACCTTATTGCAATTGCCTTGGGTAGGCTTGTTGGGGTTTTCTCCCCAATTGGTTACAGTTTGTGATAGCACGAGCACACTCTGCATCAATTCAGCAGAGGCAGAAGTTTGTGAGGCTTTTGGGAGGTCATGTCCGATGTCGTATTCGTCAGAGGCTAGCTTATTGCAATTGCCTCAGGTGGGCTTGTTGGGGTTTTCTCCCCTATTGGTTACAGTTTGTGATAGCTTGAGCACTCTCAGCATCAATTCAGCAGAGGCACCAGAAGTTTCAGCTTAGCTCACTGCCTTTTACAGCATGGAGAACACTGGCCCGATTGTTTCGACTGTGTCCTCCATTTTTCCCCCTCTCAAATGGTCCCAGTGGGTTAACAAGGTAGAGGCACAGTTGGCCTGACAAGTTTTGGTGATGGTGCGGTTATGCAGCAGGAAGGATCCTCCCCCAAGCCATTCTCCCCTTCTGAGCAGAAGAAGCTAGAGAATGTGGCTAAAACTATTGGATTAAGCATAGAGGGAGAGGTAAAGAACTTTCGTCATCTTTACTGCATAGAAGAGAGAAGTTGTCTAGGGACATTCTGGGTGGGTTGGGATTCTTGGGAAGCATGAGAAAACAGAAAGGGGCAAGGGTGCTCATGAAGTTATTGTTGGTGAACTACGACAAGAAAAAGGTTGGTTAGGGTGAAGTCAGGGAAGCATTCTCTCTTGCTGCAGTTTCAAAATGATAGTGGTCCCACAGAATGTTAATTGGTCTGGTAAGTGATTCAAAAAAGATGGCCATTAAAGAGATGGTTCAAGCTGATATTATGGTGAATGTCCTCCTACTACAGCAAACAAAGGAGGGAGGCTGAAATCAGAGGGTTGTGGGGGAATTTGAACTTCAGATGGAACAGTAAAAGCTCAGCAGAGAGAGGTCAGGAGGAAGTCTGATCGGACGAAACTCAGTCAGTCGAGGGTCGTTCTTCTTTTTCAAATCACTATCAAGGGGTGCTAGTTGGTGTGACAGTCGTGTATGGTCCGAATGATTCAGGTTCGAGCCTGGAGTTTTGTACCGAACTGGACAGGGTTACAATCTCTGGGGGATAACCCGATGCATTGGTGGGGTTCCAACATGGTTAGTTCTCCCATGAGAAAAAAGGCGAGTAGTGGGTAACTACTATCATGCAGGGTTTTGCTAACTTCATCAATAGGAGGGAAAAAGAGCAAAGTTCAACATGCTACGAGTCAGTTGATAAGCAGACACAACAGGTTCCTGACTAATGGTCATCGGGAATAGTCTTTCCCACGCAATTGGCTAGATCTTTTCGACCTGTCTCTGACCATAGGCTTGTATGTCTTTCTTCGGCAATGGAATACAGGGGTCTTCCAGTTCGAAAGGATGTGGCTCATCCCAACATTGTCTCTGTGGTCAAAGGCTAAAGCTGTGGAATAAGGGTGTTTTTTCGGAACATTAACTGCTCAATAGAGGGGCTGTTGCAAAAGCTGGTTGTTTTGTAAAGACCACGGGAACAAAGTCCATTATCCGACAACAAGTTTAGGAGGAAAGAGAGATCTCGGCTGAGGTGGAAGTTCCGAGGGATTTCGTGTGGGTTTCGTGTCGCTGGCAAGCGATAACAATAATATCGGCCGATATATCAGCCAATAGTATCGATATTGCGAACACTGGGTGGAACCTATCATCAGGAAGGAGGTGCACTAAAGGCAGTGGTCCCACGCGAAGTGGATTCAGGAAGGGGACAGAACACCACCTATTTCCACAAAGTATATAATGCCTGCAGGAGAACCAACCACATTGCCTAAATCAGAGCCCACGAAGGGGTTCTCCTGGAGAAAGACATTGTAAGACAGTCAATCATTTCCTTCTACCACCAGCCATTTCCAAAGGTGTAGGCCGCCAATTTATTTATTTTTGTCCCTGCATCTTGGATGGTGAAGTTGGAATCCAGATTCTCCAAAGAGGAATTTCCTCCAGCAATTTCCAGTATGAATGGGGACTGAAAACCTAGTTAAAACGGCTTCTCTCTGGACTTCTGCCAAGTTCTTTGGGACTTCTTGGAAGGTTGAGATTGTGAAAGCATTTGATGAGTTCTTTGAAAAGGCAATTATCAGCAGGAATATGGGTGAGTCATTCATAGAGCTTGTCCTGAAGAGGATAGATCTGGAGGATAACAAGGACTTTCACCCTATCAACCTTGTTGGCAGCTTTTATAAAATCATCGCGAAAGTTTTAGCTCTGAGAGTGAGTTTGTGGTGGCATCAGTTCAGTGTTTTTTTCCCTTCTTCTATAAATGTCGGTTTGATCACCTCTCCTTCTCAATGTGCCTTTGTCGAGCAGAGGTGAATCATAGAAGGTTGTTTATTGCCCACAAGTTGGTGGAGGGGGGTATTAGAAGTCTGGTTGGCAGCTTCTATAAAATCATCAAAAGTATTGGTTTCAAGAGTCTGTGGTGCCATCAGTTCAGTGATCTCTCCTTCTCAAACTTTGTTGGGGAGAGGTGTATTGCAGATGGTCTTTTGTTGCCCATGAGTTGGTGAGGGGTATCAAAAGTCTGTGTTAAGTTTTTTTGGTTTAAAATAGACCTGGAAAGGGTCTACAATTATGTAAATTGGATCTTTCTTGACCAGTTGCCGGATATCCTATTCTCCAAGTGGAAAGAGTGCATCTCTTGTGGTGTATAGAAGGGTTAAAATCTGACAGCCCCCTCCTATTGAGTCTTTCAGTGTATTGCCCCAAAACATAAAGGGAACATGCTTCAACAAACTTCAAAGAACTTGGGAAATCTAACCAAAGACATGATAGTTTGTGACTGCATTAAGTATTCTCTGGAAATATGTCAAGATTGTTATCTAAAACATATTACGGTTGTCAAAATTCTGAGCTTGATTCTAGTGCCCTCACGATATATGTTAAATTCCTAGACTAAATCCAGCCAAACTACAGGAAGAAGGAAAAAAAAAAAAAAAAAAGGTCAAAATCACTTGTTAAATATCGCAGTGAGACAGGATAGAATTGGTACCAACAATGTCAGTGCTTGAAACTCCTTCCGTCCGCTTTATTTGCTTATAGCGACCAGCCTTCTTGGCAAGGGCATAAGCATCAGTTCCATCAGGAAGAAGGCAAGGATCATCTCCATGAATGATGTAGTCAATGTTATACTCACTGAATAGCTTGTTCATGAAATCTTCAGTGATTGCATAAGGAGCATCAGGGATGACCTCATCAACCCACTTAACAGCTCCCACCATGATCATCCTGTGAAGGAATTTGAGTCAAAGGGAAAAGAAAGGGGGAAAAAGACTGATCATGACAGAAAAATAAGAAGAACAAGAAGAACGTAGTATCCTGAATTCGACGGATTGATCAAAGAAGAAGATAGTATCCTGAATTCAACAGAACAATGGATAAAAGAACATGTTATACTGAATTCAACAGCAATCAAAGAAGAACATTGTATCCTGAATTCGACAGAACAAAGAAAGAAACACAGATGATTAAATTAATTACAGGAAACATTGATTAATTCACAAAGGATGACATTTAAAAACAATTCATAATTATTTTCTACCTTTCAAAAAATATTACGAGTATTATCCTAATTCCTGAAGTCATGATCTGCAAAACCTTTTTTTATAAGTAATGAAAATTGATTGAGAGAAAAGGAGGCACTATCCATTAAGGCATCACTAAAATACAAGAACTCACACTTTACTCTTTCAGCCAAACAATCAACCAAGGAGTTAGCCTGATTTATACAGTCATTGAGCATATATACACTAGGCGGTCAGAAGGGTGGACCTCATGTGTTTTAGGATTGAAGGACATCGCCCAAATTGATATCCAACTGGACCGTGGACCTACAAAGCCTATTGGATAGGCCAAATAGTTAGCTGGTTAAAATTGGCATCCATGTTATCTCTGTATATGACCATAGGCCGGCTTTGGGTGTTCAACCGCACAAAATCACCGCCCATGCAGTTTGTATATGGGGTCTTTTTTCTTCGTTTTTTTTAGTGGTAACAAAAGTTACTAGCACCAAAATGGGACAAAAGAGGGAAAGGATAGGTAATTTTAGCAAGTTGTGCCTCTTTCTTTTCTTTTTCTTTTTTCTTTTTTTTTTGGTGGGAGTTGCTTTTATTGAGAGGCTGCTTTACATGACCAAGGCAGCAAAGAATACATACAAAACAATAAAATGAAGACAGTTTTACAATCCCAAAAAAGATGAAGCTTCTAGGAGATTGACATGTTTGAACCCAGAAACCCAATCTATGATGTCCCTCTGACTTCCACGCTACTTCCCACATCCCTTGCTTGTCGCGGAAGCACCTACCATTATGCTCTCCCACATATTCCATAACACTACAAGGATGACCAGGTGCCACAGTACTTTTCTTTCTTTATCTAGCAAGATGCCATGGCACAATCAAAGATGGTCCACTACTGATTGTGGCATCACCTAAGCCACGCCGAAGATTTGTAGAAAGGAAGTCCACACTAGACCCACATAGGGGCAGTGAAGAAATAAGTGATCAATCGACTCCACATCCCTCTTGCATAGCAAGGCAGATGTTCGAAAGAACCATGGCTCTCTTTGTAGATTATCTATAGTTAGGATGTGCTTCCTACCTACCAGTGAGACAAAAGAAGCCACCTTGGGAAGGGCTCCATAAAACCACAAGGCATGGAAGAATTCTCGAACACTTGAAGAAGCCACGGCCTTCTGAAGCATGAAGTGAAATGATTTGACTGTGAATTTGTTGGATGGAGCCTCAAACCAAACTGGGGAATCAGTGTAGTTCGGCATCGGTTGGATGAGTTTCAGCTGCCCTAATAACTTGGGGCCTGTTTGGGAGCGTGGATTTGGAACCCCCTAGATTTGAAATTCTCTTGTTGTGTTTGGCACCCTGGATTCAGAATCCCCTGTAATCCAAAAGTAGCCATGCATAGTATATTTACAGGGGTTTGAATATAATTACTAAATCAACTTTAATATCTCTAATTAGTGTACATATGAAATGTTTGACACAATGGTTGTAATAAGCCCTTTGAAATATATACTTCGCCCGAAAATGAAGAAATTCCAAGTCTCGGATGGGCCACAAGCTCAAGATCACATCCGAGTGACTAACCAACAATTTTTAACCTTTGATTTACATGGACAATGTTTGGACGGCACAGATCATCATATTAAAGTAATTATAGTGATGCAATTGACAATCTAATTGCTTTTGGGATATCATCAGTGGGCCATGTGCCCAATAGATTAATAGTTTGGTGACACACATGTTACACGTGCAACCCTTTTTCTTTTTTTTCTTTTTTTTTTAACACACACACCCACACACTCACGTCGTAGTGGGCTTTCACCACCTATGGATACTCGAACCCCTGACCGGCTGTTGAAACTCCCCAGAGTCTACCACCCGAGCAAGAGCAAGGATCCAAGGGTTACACGTGCAACCATTGGAAGGATTTTAGATGTAATCCAAGCTTTCGCCTTGGATTTGAAACCCCCTCTTTGAGGGGATTTGACACCCCCAGTTACTTTATGGTGCCAAACATATCTATGGTGCCGAACAACCCCTTGGTATATTCTTCAGCCTCCTCATCAAATAGGTCCCTCTGACAAGGGGGCCACCACACCCCTCTCCCTTTAGAGAAAGTTGTGCCTCTAAATACCCATTGTCTGCTACTTTAGAAGATGTGCACAATCGTACAACCATTGTATACCTTACGGCTATACATAATGGTCCATATGGTCGATATTGTTAATAAATGTGATAGGGGCCTACATAGGCCCACTTAGATGGGTTATTTATTTCGGTCTAGAACATAAGAGGGGATTTTGTTATTAATGGCATTTCTGTAGTTATGAAACTTCCATAATATGAGGGGGGGGGGGGGGGTGAACCCTAACTTCAGCCCATTGTCCTCTCTACATTCTCTTCTCTTCCCTTCCCTTTCTTCTTCTTTGTTCCATCACTCTTTCCACTATTTTACATGGTATCAAAACTTCATCATTTTTTATCCTTCCTCTTCTTCCCCAAATATTCTTATTTCTTATTTTCTTGTATCCCTTGGCGTCCCTTATGTTGCTTCTACTGAAATTTTCTTCTTCTTTTTTTGTGTCAGACCTTTTGTAATGGTTCATGTGTGCATGGAGAATGAAGATCATCAGCTTCTTGAATGATATCACCTCATGTGTGGGTTGTTTTCCCTTGGGGCATGTTTCTTCTATCTAAGGTGACGTGTGCATTGTGTGAAGTGCTAAAGTGCAATGCTCATTGATTGTGTTAGGTCAACCCACGTTTGTACTTGTAAGGGACTCTTCTTTTATTTATTATGAAGATAAAAGGTGACCCAAAATCTATATATATATAAACCTATCTGATTTTCTAGGGATCCAGATAACTTTTAATAAATTAAATGCAACAAATTATTTATAATCATCTAAATTTGTCAAAGTTTTTCTCACGGCCAAAGGAAAATTGAGATATCTGACCACAGAGAAACCTAATGAAATCTAATACTTGTGATCAGTAGATCCAGGAAAATGCCCAAATTATGACCTAGTTATGGAATACTATGGAACCCTCTAATAAGTGCAAATGCCATGTTTCTAGATACGGCTAAAGAAGTGTGGAATGCTCTACGAGAGATGTATTCATCCGATAAAAGCATTTATTGTACTTATCAATTATATGAAGAAATATTTGAGTGGGATGCTCTACGAGAGATGTATTCATATGATAAAAACATCTCTCATTCTTATCAGTTATATGAAGAAATATTCAAGCTCCAACAATGAGATAAATCGCTGGGTGAATACTATTTCAAGATGTGGAAAGAGTTGAATGTGTATCAGCCCTAACTACCGATTTAGAGAAATTATGTCAACAACGTGAAGAGTTCAGCGTGGTCAAGTTCTTATATGGGTTAAAACATGAGCATGAACTGATTCATGAATATATTTTGTGTGAAAAAGATGTGACATCTCCAAGCTATTCTCAGTAACAGTGGCCGTATCAGTCACCACCCTTACCAATACAAGTATCGGCCGTAATGGCCATTATGCCCCCTGTATCAGTCGATTTCTTTTCCTTCTTTCCTTTTTTCTTTTTCTTTTTTTTTTTTTTTTTTTTTTGCCCAAAAAAAAATCTGGAAAAGTATCAAGAAAATCCCAAATAATCTAAATATTCCAAATGTATATTCATTTTTTTTATCATGTTTATGGCAGCATAACAGTCCACTGGTGAGAATGTTGTCACGACCTATCTGCTGATTTTATTAACCTAACAAGCTTATATTGATCTTGAATTGGTCCACAATTCATGGAAGTTATATCACTCATCCCCACTAATGCATGTCCCTAAGCATTAGACATCTTTCCTCAAAAGAAATTTTAAGAAAATTTTGAAACTAAATTCAGATAAATAATATCGTTGATTTAGGGGGGCCATTCGAATGCCCCCAAATAGTCCTGAAAATCATGTAATGTATGACATTCATCCTACTAATGCATATCCATAATTATTTGACATCACTTCTCACAAGTAATTATAAGAAAAGAAATAAAATTAAATTTGGATGAATAGTGTTGTCGATTTGGTGGGCCACTTAAATGCACCCAAATCGGCCCAAAATTCATGCAAGCTATGACACCCATCCCATTAATGCATATCCCTAAGCATTTGACATCATTTCGCCAAATAAATTCTAAGAAAAAATTAAAATTGAATTCGGATAAACAGTGTTGCTTGGAGGACCACTTTGCCCCGAATCGGCCTCAAATTCATGCAATCTATTGGCACTCATCTCACTAATGTAATTGACCCCATATCAGTGAACATTTATTGGACGATGAAGAATGAAAAATATCCAATGATCCTATTTAAAAAAGTGTTTGCAAATCAACAGTTAAAATCGTTCAAACAATTTGATGTTGGGATTTGACTGCGATCCTGTAATTTAATTGGTTAATTTCAAAATATATGCCACGTGTACAATTTTCTATGTGCAAATACATCAAACATCACGCTCCACCAAAGTATCATATAAGGGGAAAAAAAAGAAGGGGGGAAAGAGGTCTCAAGTCAAATTGGTTGGACCACAAGGTACAATCCATCCAAAAAATAACTTCCAACTAATTAAGTGCATGTGAAATCCAACCTTTCAAATAAATTGGCCCCAAAATGAGGGTCACTTGGTGGAAAAATAACTCATTCTACTCATTAGGTGGGCCATACAATAGACAAAATTTTCTATCCATTGATAAACAACAAAAAATACAAATGTGGTCCACTTGATAAGTGGATATGCTTGAATTTTGCCAAAAAAATGATCCTCATGATGGGGCAAACCTATTGGAAGGGGTGGATTTCTCACACACTTAAAAGGTTGGAACTTATCCATTGGTGGACCACAACTTATGGTCCAACCATTTAGACCTTTTATTAAAGAAAAAAAAAAGCTAGGACAAAAAAAATCCACGTCGCCTGTTTTGAAATGAAAAGAGAGAGGCACGGCTTCGTAAGTTGCATATTTTGAAGAGAGAGAGAGAGAGAGAGAGAGAGAGAGAGAGAGAGAGACATTGCTAGCAGAGGAGAAGAAAAGGAAGACGAACCGTCTCCCAATCAGGTACACATTTTCTTTTTCTTCTTCTTTTTTCTTTAAGAAGATGGAAGAAGAAAAGTATGTATATATATATATATATATATATATATATATATATATATATATATATATATATATATATATATATATTATCTAAGGTGAACTTTATAGGAGTAATGGTCGTTATACTTGTAGCGGCCATTATAGCCCTCATAACGGCCTTTACACTTCTGCTTTTTAGACCCTACCGATTCAGCCCTTTATCGCGTAACAGCCAGGACCGTTATTGTTACGTATCGACCATAACAGCCAATACGTAGCCAATTTGAGACACCTTAGTTATTTCTAAACGATATGTATGCGCGTCTCCAGGGTGTATCTTTGGGCTCTACAAGTGGAGCCAATGATAGCTTAGCTCTAGCATTGCTCTCTAGCCGAGACCAAAGAGGTAGTTGTGGTAGAAGAGGTGGTCATGGTGACATGGGAGGTGGACGTGGCAGAGGCCATGAATCCAGGAAATACACGCATTGTGGCCTCTCCAATCATTCTGTCGAAGAATGTTGGGACCTCCATAGGAAGCCTACCTGAGCTAATCAAGTTTCCCACACTAGAGAGAGCAATGGACCTCCTCTAGCTAATTTTACATATACTCCTCAACAGAAACATATGACTAGCGAGATGGTTACTCTTACTAAAGAAGAATATTTTAAGTTGCTTAACAATCTACAGAATCAGTCTATTCCCAGTACTTTTGCAGCTACTCTGACCATATGGCAGGTCAGTCTAGTATGTTTTCATCTATTGATAGTTCATTAACAGGCTCCTCTATTTTATTTGTTCCCAAATTTCCTTTAAGCCTTCTATTAGTTAATAAACTTACCAAATCCCTTAACTGTTGTGTCACTTTGTATCCTTCACATAGTGTTTTCTAGGACCTAAAGACGAAGAGAAATATTGGTTGAGGACATGAGCATGACCGGTTGTACTATTTTGATCGTGGCATTGTGGGAGCAACAACACAAAAGGACATCTCAACTTATCAATAGCACTACCGTCTCGATCATCCATCATTGAAGATTCTTATGGGTTCCATTCCTTCATTGTCGTCAATGTCAGGTCTAGAATGTGATATGTGTGAGTTGAGTAAGCATCATTGTACTACTTTTCCACCACATGTTAAGAATCATCATTGTACTACTTTTCCACCACATGTTAAGAATCATCATTTAGTTCCTTTCTCTTTGGTTCATTCAGATGCTTAAGGTCCAATTAAAATATCTAGTAGGTCTAGGTTTAAATATTGTATTACATTTGTTGATGATTGTTCAAGAATGACATGGCTTTAATTACTATAAAAAAAATCTGAATTATTTTTTATTTTTAAGACTTTTCATATGGAAGTGCAGAATCAATTTAATTTGTGTATGTGTTTCAATCTGATAATGTCAAGGAGTACATATACCAAGCTTTTAGTCACTTTTTTTCTGAAATAGGAATCCTACATTAGACATCATACACATACACCCCACAATAAAATGAGGTTGTAGAACAGAAAAAATGTTATCTCCGTGAGGTAACTCATGTTCTCTTAATTCACATGTGTTCATAAGAGTTTTTAGAGCAATACATTACTTGCATCATGTTTTTTTATTATATTAGATGTCTTTATCTGTTTTAAAGGGCCAATCACCTCATCAAGTTTTGTTCCTAAATGCTATGTTATTTACTCACCTCCTAAAGTTTTTGTATGTGTTTGTTTTGTCATCAGTTAGAGTCTGTCGACAAAAAGTTTGACTCCCAAGCAGTTAAATGTATTTTTCTTAGATATTCTCGCACACGGAGAGGTTATCCTTGTTATAATCCATCACTTCAAAGATAGTATATATGTGCGGATGTTACCTTTTTTAAGTCTACCCTGTTCTTCTCAGAAGACAGTAAATCTCTTGATATGGAAACTATCCTCATGCCTGTTGCAATCAACAAAGGCATCCAACCTCCATCATCTATTGTCTCTTCCATTGCCACCGTGCCTCACCTAAAGGGGTGAGGAGGCCTGCTCACGATGAAAACAAACAAATGATACAGCCAACCATGAAGTGTCATCCAAAATATCTTCTTCTAAGACTTGTGATACAGTGAGTTCTCCAAATACATCCGATATTCCTATTGCCCCTAAAAAATGTAAGAGCACGGGTAATGATTATCTCATATCTAAGAATATTTCTTTTCATTACTTAAATCTCCAAATTTCTACAATTTCGCCCTGTCCTTGTCTTTTCACTTTGCTCTCAAGTCATATGAAGCTCTATTACATAAGCAATGGAAGCAGGCTATAGAGGAAGAGATGGATGCACTTCATTAAAATGACACGTAGGAACTTACCACTCTTTCGACCGGTAAATATGTTATGGGTTGCAAAATGGGTTTACACAATCAAGCTTTATCATGATGGTACAGTTGAATAGTTGAAAGCTCGCCTAGACGCTAAGGGTTATACTCAAACACTTGGTATTGATTACAGTGAAATCTTCTCTCTTATGGCCAAGTTGAATACCATTCGAGTTACACTATCTGTTGTTATTAATCATGGTTGGCCCCTCTTCCAACTTGACATAAAAAATGCCTTCCTTACGGTATCTTATAGAGGAAAGTTTATATGGAGCAACCTCATGGATTTGTTGCTCAAGGGGAGTCTGGCAAAGTGTGTAAATTGCGCAAGGCAATTTATTGCTTAAAACAGTCTCCACTCACATGGTTTGACAACTTCAACAAGGTTTTATTAAACTATGACTTTGTTTGAAGTCATGCTACTCAGTCCATTTTTTGTACGAAAGGGCATCGCAGGTTTCATTGTTAATGTGGTATATGTGGATGATATTGTTGTTACTAGAAGTGACAACAGGAGGATTGAAGAATTTAAGAAGTTTCTTCAATAGTATATTCTCACAAAATATTTGGGTCATCTTCAATACTTCCTTGGTATAGAACTAGCCAAATTCAAAGGAGTTAATTTATCTCAATGTAAGTATGTTTTGAATTTACTCATGGAGATGGGTCTTCTTGGTACCAAGCTAGTTGACACCCCAAAGGATCCTAAATACAGTGGAGGATCCGGGGAGGTATAGAAAATTGGTTGGAAAACTTATTTATTTAACAATTACTCAATTAAACATATCGCGTGTTAAGCCAATTCATTAGATCCCTAAGAGTACCTCACATAGAAGCAACTATTCAAATTGTTACCTCAAAGGAACACCAGCTCAAGGAATGTTGTATAAATGGAATGGTCATCTTCAGGTCACAGGATATTCAGATGTAGATGGACAGGTTCCTTAGCAGACAGACGATCCACATTGAATATATTCAAATCTAGTCACATGGAAGAGCAAGAAGCAGAATGTGGTGGCCCGATTGAGTGTCAAAGCAGAGTACAGACCAATGACTCGTACCTCACATGAATTTATGTGGATCAAGAAATTATTCCTACAGCTATGCAATTATTTTGTGACAATCAAGCTGGCTTCATACATAGCAAACAATTTAGTCTATCACGAAATAATTAAACAGACTAAAGTCAAATGTCACTTCATACGTGAGAAAGTTTACAGCAGCAAAATATATACTCCATATGTTCAATCAAGACCAACTTGATGATGTGTTCACCAAGGCTCTTCATTCCACTCAAGCTACACATATGTATTCCAAGCTTGGCATAAATAATATCTATGATCCAGCTAGAGGGGAAGTGTTAATGAATGTGATATAGGCTTGCATAAGCCCACTTAGGTTATTTTTGGCTGGGACATAGAGGAGATAGCATTGCTCCAACTTGAAGGACAATGTTAATGAATGTGTTTTGGGCATACATAGGATCTCTTACATGGGTTATTTTGGTCAAGGACATAAGGGGGGATTTTGGTTGTAATTATGAAGCTTCCATGATATAAAAGAAGGAGAGGGAAGGTGTGAACCCTAACTTCAGCCCATTATCCTCTCTCTTTCTTCTTCTTTACTCCATCTCTCTTTCCACTATTTTACATAAACAAAAAGAGGTATCCATATAGTAGATACTTAGAGTTGAGTAGATGTGGACTTTTTAATTGTTGTTCCTATAGTTTTCTTACTTAGATGACCTCTTATCAGCAAATTTGAATAGAAGTGGGCCATCACATGTAAACCAATAGGATTTAATAAGGACAGTTTGCTAATTGTGAAATAAAACAAAAAGAAGAACAGGAGAGAGAAAAAGAGCGTGTGGAGAAGAAAGAGGATTAGAGGACTTGATATTCCCCATCTAATGACCCTTTTACTTATAATTAAGAATTGGTTATAAAAATAAGCTTCCTCGGACACAATGATAAAGCTTGAATAAGATCAAATCAAATCCTAGAGGATATAGATAGGTATGGTGAATATAACACATTCCCAAATATGTGCACTGCAGGTGCACAGAAGACTGTACACTAACACTCCCCCTCAAGCTGGTGCATGCGTGTCATGCATACCAAGCTTGCTAATAATGTTCTTCAAATGAAACTCCCCCTTAGTCGTCGGTTGATGACACACGTCTGGTGCTACCGCTAAGATTTAAGGACTCTTCCGATGGCTGTAAAGCTTTGAGAAGATCTCATATAGCTGGAAATTGCTTGAGCAACACTTCTAATGGCTACAGAACAGTGGTTGCCATTTGCATCTGCAACACTTACGGTGGCTTCCAGTGGCTGCCATTTGCATCAGCAGTACTTCCAATGTTTGTCGTTTACATCAACGATGCTTTTGGAGATTGTAAGGGTGCCAGAGATGGCTGTTAGCACTTGATGGGGCCCATTTTGGTTACCAATTATATTTGGATGGGCGACCATTTAGATCATGATAAAGGAAGAGAAAGATGGAAAGAAAGAAAGGATTAGAGATAGAGAGATGGATCGGTAATTCTCCGATACCATGTGAAATAAAAGAAAGAAAACTGCAGGAGAAAGAGAGGGAACATGTCGAGCAGAAAGGGGATTAGAGGACTTGATATTCCCCACTCCATAAAGGCCCTTTATTTATAGTTAAGAATGGATTACGAAGATAAGCTTACTTGGATACAAGGATAAGATTGAATAACATCAAA
Source organism: Magnolia sinica (assembly GCF_029962835.1). Classification (NCBI taxonomy): domain Eukaryota; kingdom Viridiplantae; phylum Streptophyta; class Magnoliopsida; order Magnoliales; family Magnoliaceae; genus Magnolia; species Magnolia sinica. The sequence continues at coordinate 48,227,800 of NC_080585.1, read as the reverse complement.
TCAAATCTTAGACAAAGATAGCTTGAATAAGATCAAATCAAATCCTAGAGGTTATGCATAGGTATGGTGCAGTACATATAAACCCAGGAATATAACACATGCTTAAATCTGGTGCACTACAAGTGCGCACAAGACTGTGTACACTAATACTGGTTTTTTTTTTTTTTTTAAGAAACAATTGTTCCTTTATTAATTAAAAAACAAGGTAATAGCCAAGCCATAAAAGTACACTAATATTACATCAGCAACATGGCCTCAAGCTTACAGACATCAACTCCCTGCAAGCCTGATGCCCATTCCACCAATTCTTTCTTTATCTTCCACACAATTTCTTCAATTGAACCTTCCCTGTTTTGGAAACATCATCTATTCGCTCTCCCCAAATATTCCATAACACTCCCATCAAAAGAAGACGCCACACTACTTTCCCTTCCTAGTCCAATCTACCAACCTGGTGAAGCTTCCATTTCCCCCTCCAATAAATCCCTACAGCAAGGAAGACACCATAGTCCGGTCTCTCCACTCTTGAAATAACAACACACCACTATCACATTCCTATCAAACGCCGATCAAGCAAGCCTTGGGAATTTAACATGCAACAGATTCCTCATTGCCATGGATCTCAGACACATCATCTTGAGTAGGCCTTGGTTATTTGACTTGGACATTACAATATTCGATCGCTCGAATATTTGTACATTCATGTTTGAGGGCAAGAAAATTAGATTGAGTCATCTTCCATCAAAGAGCATACAGGAAAAGAAGGAGACCACCAAGAAGGGTGATCCTGGAATTTCGAGGAAGTCCAGGCCTAAGTCTCTTCACATCATAAATGCAAAAGAACTTAAAAGAGAGACTAGGGAGGATTCAGAGGTGAAGCCCTCGTTACTAGAGAGGCTGCCCCAAGGTTGGTGTAGAGTTGCCTAGTGAGGTTATTTCGGTGATGGAAGAGTTCAGCAATGTCTTTCATAACGACCTCTAGGATGAACTTCCACCTGTGAGGGACATCCAGCATGCCATTGATCTTGTCCCCGAGTCAACTCTCCCAGACCTTCCTCATTACATAATGAACCCCACGGAGCATGCGAAACTCAAGAAGCAAGTTGATGAGCTTCTTAAGAAATGGTTCATTCAGGAAAGCATGAGTCCATGTGCCATGCCCGCCCTTCTGACGCCTACGAAGGATGGCATGTGGCGCATGTGTGTGGATAGCAGAGTTATTAACAATATTACCGTTAAGTACCAATTTTCTATACCGCATCTTGACGATATATTGGACATGATGGCCAATGCCACAATTTTCTCCAAAATAGACTTCAAGAGTGGGTATCACCAGATCTGTATTCGCCCAAATGATGAATGGAAAAATGCCTTCAAGATTAAAGATGGGTTATACGAGTGGCTAGCCATGCCTTTCGGGCTGACCAATGCCCCAAGTACATTAATGCGGGTGATGACCCAGGCAATGAGACCCTTCATGGGAAAATTCCTTGTCGTGTACTTTGATGACATCCTTATTTATAGCATGACTAAGGAACAACACCTCCACCATCTGAGGTAAGTGTGTGAGATCCTTAGGGCAAAGAAGTTGTATACCAACCTCAAGAAGTGTTCATTTTTTTCCAGTAATATCATCTTCTTAGGTTTTATCATGTCAACTAAGGGCATGTCTACAGATCCCGAGAAGGTTAAGGCCATAGTCAGTCGGCCTCAGCCGCGTAATATTCGTGAGGTGCATAGCTTTTATGACTTAGCCACCTTTTATAGGCGATTCATTAGAGGGTTTAGTTCCATTATGGCTCCCATTACCGATTGCATAAAAAAATGAAAAGGTCCAATGGACTAAAGCAACCTCTAAGGCTTTTAAGTTGATCAAAGTCAATATGATTGAAGCTCTTGTCATGTGACTTCCAGATTTTTCCAAGGCTTTTGAGGTCGCTTGTGATGCATCCAGTGTAGGTATAGGTGGAGTGCTTAGTCAGGAGAGTCACTCTGTCACTTTCTTTAGCAAAAAGTTGAATGAAGCGAAACAAAACTATTCTACCTATGACAAGGAATTTTATGCGGTAGTGCACTATTGGCGACATTATCTATTACCACAGGAGTTCGTCTCATTCTCTAACCATGAGGGTTTACGCTATCCCGACTCGTAAAAGAAGTGAAACCCGAGGCATGCCAAGTGGGTCCAATTTCTTTAAGAGTACTTTTGTGTTGAAGCACAAAGTCGGGATTGACAATAAACGTGCCGATGCATTGAGTCGTAGGGTTACGTCACTCCAATCCATGAACGTTAAAGTCACTGGATTTGAGCATTTAAAGGAAGATTATCCTTGTTGCCTAGATTTTGGAAAGGTGTACGCATCGCTATTAGACGGTCAGTCTAGGGGTAGTAGTGAATTTGGCCTGGTCAATGAGTTTTTGTTTAAAGGCGATAGATTGTGCATACTCCGTATGTCCCTCCTTGACTTTCTTGTCTGGGAGCTTCATGCCAGAGGGATAGCTGGTCATTTTGGGCGTGACGAAACTATTGCCCTGGTAGAGGAGCATTTTTATTGGCCAAGTCTCAAGCGAGAAATGGTTAACATTATAGGGCAATGTAGGGCTTGTCAGCTAGCAAAGTAGAAAAGGCAGAACACCGGTTTTTATACACCTTTGCCAGTTTCTCACACCCCATGGGTTGATATTAGCATGGATTTTGTGCTTGAGCTCCCCAAGACAATTAAAAAGCACGATTCCATTTTCTAGTTGTATACCATTTTTCGAAAATGGCTCACTTCCACCCATGTTTTAAAACGTCTGATGCCACTAACATGGCTAAGGTATTCTTTGGGGAGGTAGTCCGTCTGCATGGTTTGCCGAAGACCATTATGTTAGATCAAGATGTGCGGTTATGAGTTATTTTTGGAAAACTTTGTGGCACATGATAAGAACTAAGTTGCAGTTCTCTTCAGCATACTATCCTCAAACTGATGGTCAGACAAAAGTTGTCAATTGAAGCTTAGGGAATCTGTTACGATGTCTAGTGGGAGATCATATTAGGACCTGGGATGTGATTTTGCCCGTAGCCGAGTTTGCATACAACAATTCCATCAATAGGTTCACAGGAATTAGTGCGTTTGAGATAAGTATTTGGGTATAATCCTAAAACGTCTATAGATCTCATACCCATTGTTGTCGAATCGCATATGTGATCATGTGCGATTGCCGCACAATCGCATATGTGATCGCATTTTTAAAAAAAATTAAAAATTAAAATATATGGGAAAAATTCAAAAAAAATGTAAAAATATATAAGAAACTGAGGAGAACTTTTCTAAGTTAATAGATAACTAATTTTACATATTTAAAATACATTAAGAGAGATAAAATCAATGAAACAATGAATTAAACATCAAGTCATCCACATTTAACAATATAGTTAACAAGAAGTAACAACAAAATCAACAAGCTATTTATTTATTATGCTAGAAAATCAACAAGCTATCTTCCTTGAAACTTAAAAATGCTTGAATCTTGATCTTCCAACTTCCAAGAGAGAGGGAATGTAAGAGAGAGAGAGCAAGAGAGAGGGAATGTAAGAGAGAGAGAGAGAGAGAGAGAGAGAGAGAGATTAAGATCACTTAGAAGTAGGAAATACAAGAAAGAGGGAGATTAAGACCACTTGTAATTAAGAAATGTAAGAGAAAAATAGAGTAACAGAGTTTAGGAGTGAGAATATTGAAAATGGAGGAGATTTGGAAGCCTTTTTATAGACAAAATGTTATTTTTTTGCAAAAAAATAAAAATAAAAATAAAAATTCAATGTGCCATGACCAATATGCGATATTTTCACATATGCAACATATGCGATCGCATATGTGCCAGATCGCATATGCGATCGCACATGACAACAATGCTCATACCCATGTCCGTCTCACGTAGGCCATTTGAGTCCACAAAAGCATTTGCACGGCATATTCATGACTTACATAGTAAGATCAAGAAGCGAATTAATGCTAGTAATCAACATTATAAAGTCTCTACATATTCACATCGTGGGTTTAAGGAGTTTCAAGTGAGTGACTACGTCATAGTCCGCATTAGGCCCGAGCGATTCCCATAGGGAACCGTGAGGAAATTGCATGCCCGCGGTGCAGGTCCCTATAAAATGTTGACAAGAGTGGGCCCTAATGCGAATGTGGTGGATCTTCCATCCGACATGGGCATTAGCGCAACATTCAATGTGGATGACCTTGTACCTTATGACAGACCCACACCTCCATCTTCTAGCCCTCCTGCAAACTTTTCTCCTACCCCAAATGATGGTGTCCCTGACACCATCCCTAGCCCATGGCCTTTACCAAGCCCTACTTCCCACCCATTGCTTTCTCTTCCATCACTACTTAGACATAAAGAATAGATCGAGGATGTTCTGGACCACCAAGCAGTCTCTACCCGCGATGGAGGATATTAGAAATACCTCGTGAAGTGGAAGAACAGGCCGGAGTCAAACAACACCTTGATTACCGAGGCAAAATTCCAACGCATTGATCCCGACCACCTCGAGTGTTACCACAGCTTTATTTCACCACCAGTGATGAATTCCTCTCAATCAGGGAGAGTTCAAAGGACCTACTCGAGTCTACCAAAGATGGAGGCAACCACCCACATTAGCACAACTCTCTTTGTGGATGGGAGACGAGTTCCAGATGAGGCCCATCGGGCCATTTTGAAGACCCCACATGCATAAGACGTGCAACAGGAAGACCCTACTTAGGAAAGATGCATGTGGGTTGCTTAGGAGACAGTTTTAGTAATAGAGTATTTATTTTGTTTCGATCCGACCGTTGGATCTTATCGATCGGGCTATCAAGCCACCAAATCTTCCAGATATGAGCCCCTTGGACCCCTGATCTTGTTTTATTTATGTTTTTTGTTATTTTTAAGATCTATTTGACAATTAAAATTGATGGTAAGTGTTTTAGTTTGCTTGTTTTGGATGATGGGCCATGTCACTTAAATGAGTGGCATATTTGTAATTTTTTGAAGTTTTAATATAAAAGTAAATGGAGATGGACGTCCAATCCTAATGGGAGCTTGAGAAAAAGAAAAGAAGAAAAAAAAAATCACGTGTTGAAATGGTGTTTTCCTTTATGTTTTTAGGGTTTGTGAGAAACCCTCCCTTCCAATTGAATTGTGGAAGGGTATAGGCTTGCTTGGTTGTGAATTCCTCTAAGGTGCTTCCTCTTTCTCCTTTCCAACAAGGTACTCCATTTCTTCTTCTTTTTTTTCTTTTCCTTCCCTTACAACTCTTCTAAACCCATCAAAACTCAACCCAATCCACCTCCTTTCCCTTTTCCCCTACCCATCCACATGTGGACCCGCACGCATGCATGCACATGTGTCCGTAAGGGTTGCCACATGTGGACACCCTTTGGTACCTTCCCTCCATGATTCCCCTCCAGACCCTACATAATTCATAGATCCCTTAATCCCTAAATCTTAAAATCCCCCAAATCTCAATCCCTAAACCCCAAAACCCTAACGAAACCTTGATTTCTTTTAAATAAACTCATTCCCCAAACCTGATTTTATTGGCGTCACTGTTTTTTCTCGTGATTGTTGCACTACCGACGCTAGATTGGAAGTCCTTACTTCCAAGTGGACTACTCTCATAATATTTTATATTTTCGTGCACCACGTATGTGATAACCAATGCCCTTTGCATTGCAAGTCTGAATTTTTGAATGTATTATGTGGATATGTTTGGTTTTATGTGTTGAATGTTGAAATTAATGAGTAATTAATCTCACATCCTGCATCCTAGGTCAGTTTCACTCATCCTGCATCAAGGGTCCACCATAATGATTATGTGATACTTTCAACCATCAGGTACGAAAATATGCTTGGGGCCCAGAAATTAGGCCCATCCATGATTTATGAGGACAACACCAAGTGAAACAGTTTGGATGGTGAGCATCCGCTTGCACCATGGTATGCCAAAAAACAGTAACATAACGGGCAGTATCGGTGGTAACCATTACACATTACGGGTCCAAAACTGCCGTTACATAAAAAAATAAAAAATACAAAGGGGGACCCATAGTAACAGCCTGTCACAGTTCTAAAATGGTTTTTTTTTTCAAAACAAAGGCCGTTATGGCCATTACGAGGGCCGTTACAGCCTGTATCATAACAGTAACGGTGGTGACCATTACAGCCACCGTTACCATTATAGAACACCTTGGCCTGCACACCATTTCCCCTCTTGTGACCCATGTGAATCATGGATGTAGCTGATTTTTGGGCTTTGGGCCTAACGCGAGCTGACACATCTGATGGTCAGAGTCAATTTCACACACAGATCATGGTGGGGCTCACCTGAGCCTGGCCTGACTGAGTTTGCACATAAGGTCTTCTGCAGGAGACCGGCATATATGTATGTGTGTGTGTGAGTGTGTGTGTGTGTGTGGAGAGAGAGAGAGAGAGAGAGAGAGAGAGAGAGAGAGAGAGAGAGAGAGAGCTTCCCATGAGGTCAGCATGATGTGTGTCGGATATCCACGCCATGCATTTGGTGGGTCGACCTCATAGTACATTTTCACATGTGTGTGCCCACATAGGAATCACACAAAATCAAAACAGAAACAAAAGAAATCCGAAACACCAATTGACAAATAAATCATATAAAAAGTCGAGATCAGGATCGACCACGGATTAGGTGGAGGATTACAACACGTACCTCTCATGGAGGGGAGTGACCGGCGGGCCCTTGTTGACAGTGATCTCAGCATCGCTGACAACACCCACAACGAGCTGGTCGCCGAGGGCACGGGCCTGGCGCAGGGCGTTGCAGTGCCCGTAATGCATCATGTCAAAGCATCCATCCATGTAGACGCGCACTGGCTTCTTCTTCTTCTTCTTGAAGATTCCTATTGAGGGCAGCGGGAATCCAAAGCAGAAGCCGTAGACGGAGCCGCCGAGCACCAGCCCTCCTATCAGACACGTGACGATAAATCTGGAGCCATGGATATTGTCCAGATAACAACCATCAGAAGCCATCGATTTGAAAGGAGGCGAGAGGAATGCAATGGCCTTCGTTTCTCTTTTGTAGGCTGTGAGATTTCTAGGGTTTTCGTGGATTTTGGGAATGCTGATATTTAAAATGCCATGGATTTTTTATACCTTGTGGAAGAAAGAGAGGGGGCAAGAGGGCGGGAGGGAGGGAGATCGGATGGTTTTCTTTCTTGTGTTCTTTATATTACAGGAGAAATGAAGAGAGACGGACAAGAAAAGGGTGTTATTTGATCCTCCGGCTGCGTATCACGTTTAATACACTGGTGCTTGGAAATTTTACGCGTCTCCGTGTCAAACATCCAAAATCATTTCCGTTCAACAGTCCTGAACTCTGATTCGTCGGCACGTGCTTGTTAAAGGATGCGGATGGACGCGGATGGTCATTGAAACCCTTAGACAGCAATTTTCTTCGCCAATAAGCTAGGTGGGGCACAGCTAGGTGGGGCTCTGTGATATTTGTGAGAAATATACTCCCTTCGTCTATTTTGCAAGATCATGTTACGATGTAAGGCAAAAAAAAATGAGAGAGATCAGAGACTCAGGCGTTAGCACAACAGGAAATCATAGGGGCATGTTTGGGAGGGTGGATTTGGAACTCCTTGGATTCGAAACGCTCCTCTGTTTGGCACTCGTCAATTTATAATCCCTGTGATCCAAAATTAGCTATGCAGGGTATAATTATAAGGGTTTGAATTTAATTACTAAATCAACTTTAATATTACTAATCAGTATATGTATGTAATGTTTAATGCAATAGCTGTAACAAACCCATTAAAATATATAATTTGCCTTAAAATGATAAAATTTCAAGTTCAAGATGGGCCATAGCTGTAACAAACCCATTAAAATATATAATTTGCCTTAAAATGATAAAATTTCAAGTTCAAGATGGGCCACACGTACAATATCGCATCCTATTAATTAACAATTTTTTATCTATTGATTTACATAGATAATGTTTGGATGACATAAATCATCATATTAAAGTAATTATAGCAATACAATCAATAATTTAATTGCTTTGGGATATCAACAATGGGCCATGTACTCAATAGATCAATAGTATAGTGACATGGATGCACATCCAACTATTGAAAGGATTTTAGATATAATTCAAACTTTTGCCATGGATTTCAAACCCCTCTTTGAGGGGATTTGAATCGCCCATTTACTTTATGGTGCCAACCATATTGGGGATTTGAAATCCCCTCAAACCCCTCCAAATCCATGATGCCAAATGACCCCTGGGGATGGAACGGGTGAGGTTTTGCATACGAGATGTGGAGGAGACCCTGACTGTGGAGGCACCTTGATGTATGCATCTGTATATCTACATTGTCCATTTGTTTTGTTTGCCAATTTTAAGCCAAAGTACCAAAAATAAAGTGGATAAATTTCAGGTGGATCACACCATAGGAAATAGTGCTTATTAAACACCCACTGTTAAGATCTTCTCAGGGTCCACCATAACCTTGGCCGTTGATAAGCTCAAATATACCTCGATGAAAGAATAAAAAAACAGATTTCAGCTTGATTTAAAACTCTCGTGACCTATAGGAGGTTTTTAATGGCCAATAACTATTATTTCTGTAGCATGGTCCACATGGAAATTTATATCTGCTTCATTTACTGAAACCATGGCTTGAAATAAACTAGCCGATGAAAGATGTGGATCTACTAATGCACACATTGAGGTGGGCCCTACGATTAGAGTCCCACCCCCACAGTGTTGGTTTCAAGGTCGTAGCGAAGTCTTGTCGGAATTGAACATACAGGGCTGAAAAAATTATAGCAGAAGTTTTGAATCAGGCTATTGTTTTTGTGTTTTCATTTATGCCAATAGTAGTTACCTTATGGACAGTTTCGATGGAATATAAACATCGTAATGGCCCTAAGCTTCAATGGTAGAAATTTCTGTCTTGTCACCCACTTAAGTTTATCTCATTTTTATGGATCATGTTGGATCTACCTCAGTTTTGGGCCCATATCCCAACATGTCTGGGCAAAATGAATGGTTAAGGTGGATTTCTCACATTCACCATGGGTATAAGAATCTAGGTAAAAAATTCACCCCAACCACATGTCTTGTCAAATCATGTGAGGACATGGGCCCAAAAATGAGACAATTTAAAACTCAAGTGAGCCACACGATGGGAAAAAGTGGGTAGGAAAACACCTATATTGAAACCTTCCTAGGTTACATTGATGTTTTTATGTCATCCTACCTTTCATAAGATAGCCTACAGGAATGAACTAAAAACACAAATATTAGCTTGATTCAAAACTTTTGTAGCGCTGTGATTGTTTCAACTATGAATGTTCAATCCTTACTATTTATTGTCATGCAGCCCATTTGAGTTTTGAAATTGCCTTGTTTTCTAGGCCCGGGTCCTAACATGATTTGGAAAAATGGATGACAGGGTGGATTTCTCACAAGCATCACGGTGGGCCCACTTAGCTTCCCATTGTAGGAAATTCTACTAAAGGCTTTTTCATTCATTGGACGCTTAGATATTTTTCAATTTTAATTGTATGTTAATTGTCCACTATTTCAATGGTCAGGTAATCAATATAGGGATACCTTTGGTCCGTGCAATATCTAAAGAGGGACTCATAAGTTTAATTTGAATTACTTGTGTTATGGGAAAATCTGAACCGAGCCGATAAGGACTAACTCGGGCAAACCGAACCGACGAGTAGAGACTCGGAAGAATGGTGCTACATCAGGGCCGATCATACTTCCAGACTACGATCCCAAAACTAGGGTTCTGGAAGAGAGGTAGATTGGGCCACAAGGGCATCTGGAGCTCTCAGCTGTAGAACTACGGCCCTAGATCGGGCATCTAGAGCTCTCATCCAAAGAACTACAACCCTGGATCGGACTTCTGGAGCTTTCATTTGAAGAACAATGGCTTTGGATCGGCCGACTGGAGCTATCATCTGAAGAACTACAGCCCTGGATCGGAGTCCCAAACCCTATTTTTGACCTGGAGGCTAGAGACCAAGTCCAAGACGGGCATTCCCAGCGAGCTCCGACTATATACTCTGACCATGGGCTCTGACCATGGATTCCGACAATGGACTCCGACTAGGAGATCCGACCATGGGCTTGGATATGTTAAGTCTAAGGTCCGAATAAGGTTAGTCCCATCATGGGCTTGGGAAACCGAGTTGCGAGACTGGATCGGGTAGGAACGTGGCCGAAGATCACGTTCAGAGATACAACCCAACAAGTGGTGAAATTCCACTAGTGTGAGTGTGTGGGGTGTGTGTCCGTGTGTAAAAAATAAAAAATAAATAAAAAATACAGCCCAATAAGGCATATGGGAGAATAATCCGATGCATGATATAAGGGTAACGGCCAATATTTGCACGCGCGTAACGCCCGCTTGATGGAATAGATTGTGTCGAGTTTAACAAAAACGACCCTTTTAATCCACATGTATAAATACCAGAGAAACCCATTGCAACAGGTACACAATATTTCGCACTCTCACTCTACTCTACACTGATTATACCCAGTTTCCCTAGCCTGACTTTGGCATCGGAGGGTCCCCTGCTTGAGCAAGGGTCTCCTTTGTTTACTGTTCCGTGCAGGACCATGGTTTGCTCTGAGCGCGCAGGGCTTGGTGGAGAGTGATCCAGATTTTTGTATCAGCATTTTTTGGTGTTGTCTGTAAGAAAAGGAAGAAAAGACTAGAAAGCTTTACTAAAAATGACGAAAGGAAAGAAGAAAGCACCCTCGGTGGCGATCACGGAACCCGAACCGAGCAGGCAACCGCGATCATCCTCGCTACTCCATGTCGAGTCAGCTCCAACAGGGCCATCTCAAAGGTCCCAAAGCCGAGGAGGCAAGTATAAAGTCATACAAAACAAGATTCAAGTATTAAGGGATGAAATCAATATTTTAAGGCAACAACGGGGGCAGCAGCTGCCCCTGAGCCGGGAGGAGGTCATCTCAGCTGCTTCAGAACCGGTGCAGGTGAGCTCACAGGTTGGAGCATCCCAAAACATGTCTGTTAGAGCTAATCCCGCACAGAATACGGCAAACAGAGCCCCAACCTACGTGTCGGTGACCTCGGTGCTAACTCCGACCGACCTTCGACATGAATTAAAAAGGAGATGAAGGGGCAAGACGCCCGAGGTCGAAGCTCTTCGAGAGACCATCGCCTAGAACCGGAATCCATGGGAAGCCTAGCTCGAGGAACTCAGGAGTTAAATTAAGACTCTACAACAAAACCAACAGACTCCGACTTCGACTGCAGTGCAAGCAATGATGGAAGAGACCGAACCTCCGTTCACTTCCGATATCATGAGCGAGGTGATGCCTCTGAGGTTCATGATACCTCCCGTCATTTAGTACTCAGGGTCCGGGGACTCCACAGAGCATGTGGAGTCCTATCGAGATGCAGATTCAATCAGCCTCGGAAGCGATGATGCGCCGAGCATTCTCAATAACTTTAACTAGGGCCGCAAGGAATTGGTACCAACAGCTAAAGCCAAGGTCTATTAGCACCTTTGCCGAGCTCAGTAGATCATTCATAACCCAGTTTATCGTCAGCAAGAAGAGTCGGAAGCCGTCAACCCACTTGCTTACCCTTAAGCAGGGGAGCAGAGAATTGCTGAAGGACTTCATCTCTCGCTTCAACGAGGAAGCCCTATAAGTGGACGACCATGACGACAAGATGGCACTGTCTGATATGATTAGCGGACTTAAGGAAGGAAAGTTCCTCTTTTCCATAGGGAAGAATCTAGCGACCACCCTGGCCGAACTCATCAGCCAAGCCCAAAAATACACAAACACCGAGGACTTCTTCAGCTCGCATAAGAATTCCCAAGTCACAGAGCACTCGTCTAAAGGGAAGAGGCAGAGGGACAAAGAGCCACAACCATCAAATAAAAGGTCGGATGACAAAGCCCCCCACCCCCGAGATTGAAGGCCAAGCAGGAAGCCTGAGAGCAAGTTCAACTCATACACTCATCTCAACACATCTCCGGAGCAGATCCTACTGGATATTCGAGACCAGAGGCTACTGCATTAGCAGAGTTGCATGAAGACAAATGTCGGCCAACGAGATAAGTGCAAGTATTTTTGCTTTCATTGCGATCATGGACACAACGCCAGCGACTGTGTTAATCTGAAGGAAGAAATCAATACCCTCATTTGCAAGGGCCACTTGCGTCAATATTTGAAGGAAGAGAAAGCAACTCGGAAGAATGATCAGTCGAGTAGAGCTACAGAAGAGACTACGGAGATCCAAACAATCTATGGCGGCCCATCCGGAGGTGGCGACTCGAATAGAGCTCATAAAGCCTATTCTTGGAGTTCTGACCCCAAGCACTACATCCACTTGGCCGAAAGGCCGAGGAAAGAGCTCCAAGTAAGCCCTTGCAACCTTACGTTTATGAAGGACGACGCGTAAGGCATTCAGCATCCCCATGATAATGCCTTGGTGGTTGCGATGACAATAAGCAATCACAAAGTCTACCGTATCCTGGTCGACACTGGAAGCTCGGCCGATATACTTTACTCTGAAGCGTTCAATAAGATGGGGATAGACAGGTCACAACTCCGACCCGTGAAAACTCTGCTACACAGGTTTGCCGGAGATAAGGTTATCTCTGAGGGCACTATTTCCCTCCTAGTTACAGTGGGAAAAGGGCAGAATCAGGTGACTCTGCTAGTGGACTTCCTGGTGGTGAATGTACCATCTGTACATAATGTCATCTTGGGGCAGCCATCCCTTAATGCAATGAGGGCAGTCATGTCCATGTACACCTTATGATGAAGTTCCCTTCTGACAAAGGGGTCAGTTATGTTCGAGGAGACCAACGTGAGGCGCTCAGGTGCTATTCAATGGCGGTGAGAAAGGGCTCGGTAAAGCAGGCCCTCACCGTGAACGTGCTTGACCCTAGAAACTTTGCAAAGGCTTCCCTCACCAAAGAACTAGTGATTGTCCTGCTTGAGGATATCGATCCAAGCAGATTGGTTCAGCTCGGATCATCGCTGAATTCCGAGCAACGAGCTTAGATGTTGACCTTCCTATGAGAACATAAGGACATCTTCGCATGGTCACGCGAGGGTATCTCTCCAGAGATCATGGTTCATAAGTTGAACGTGGACCCAAATCACAGACCAGTGAAGCAAAAGAGGAGGGCGTTCGATCCCGAGAGATATGCAGCAATAGCCAATGAGGTATCAAAGCTCCTCAATGTCAGCTTCATTAAAGAAGTTCACTACCTGGATTGGATCGCTAATGTGGTCCTAGTAAAGAAGGCCAACGAGAAGTGGTGAGTTTGTGTGGATTACTCAGATCTGAACAAAGCTTACCCCAAGGACAGCTTCCCCCTACCTTGATTGACCAGCTGGTCAATAGCACGGCTGGACATGAGCTGCTCACCTTCCTAGATGCATACTCCGGGTATAATCAAATTGCGATGTACCTCTAAGAGAGGCAGAAGACGACCTTCGTCACGGATAAAGGACTCTACTGTTACCAGGTCATGTCCTTTGGCCTGAAGAACGCCGGGGTTACATACTAGAGGTTGGTGAACCAAATGTTTGCTCGGCAGATCGGCTGAACCATGGAGGTCTACATGGATGACATGCTCGTCAAGAGCGTCAAAGCATCCGACCACATTGCAGATCTCGGAGAAACCTTCTCGATACTGTGAGAGTACCGAATGAAACTGAACTCGACCAAGTGTGCCTTTGGTGTGGGGTCAGGCAAGTTCCTTAGATTTCAGGTCAGCCAAAGGGGTATTGAAGCAAACCCTGACAAGATCAAGGCTCCGCTCGACATGAGCTCACCTCAAACGATGAAAGAGATCCAATGCCTCATCGGACAAGTTGCGGTGCTCGGACGGTTCATATCCAGAGCCATCAACAAGTGTCTCCCATTCTTCCAGTAGTTGAAGGGTCACAAGAAGGCAGAACGGACCTCAGACTATGAGCAGACTTTTTAGCAGTTGAAACAGTACCTAGGGTCACCACCTTTGTTGTCCAAGCCCAAAGAGGGCGAACCTCTGTTTCTCTACTTGGCGGTTTCTGCCTCGGCTGTTAGCTCAGCACTCATTTGAGAGGTAGAGGGCAAGCAGCGCCTTGTCTACTACACCAGCAAGGCGATGGTCCAGCCGAGACTAAGTACTCGAGCATGGAGAAACTAGCTCTAAGCCTAGTTGTCTCTGCTCGAAGGCTACGCCCATACTTCCAGATGCATTTCATTATCATCGTCATGGATTTACCCCTCCGACAAGTACTCTAGAGGCCAGAGGTATCCCGGCGTTTGACCAAGTGGGCGATAGAACTTGAAGAGTTTGACATTCAGTATTGACTGATGACTGCGATCAAAGGTCAAGCCGTTGCCAACTTCATAGAACGAATTCACCACTCCGAGTGGCGAGATTGGGGATACAAGTTTGGAGAACGCCCTCATGGTTCCTCCAGCTCTTCCTCTTCTCAACAGCGAGAACTCAAAGGGGGGAGATAGTGGATGGACCCTTTTCGTGGACAGGTCGTCCAACTCAAAATGAGGCAGGGCAGGAATCGTCCTGGTTGCACCCGACTCAACCACCATTCAGTACGCAATCAGGCTTGACTTCAAGGCCTCCAAGAATGAAGCAGAATACGAAGCTCTGCTGGCTGGACTCAGACTAGCCGCTAGTTTGGGAGTTCAATTCCTTGATGTACGGTGCGACTCTCAGCTCGTTGTAAACCACATTTCGACAGAGTATGAGGCTAAGGAGGCATGGATGATAGCTTATTTGGTAGAGGTCTAGAAGCTAACCCAAAAGTTCAGAGACTGCGTCATCAATCAGATCCCAAGAGTTGAAAACTCTTAGACCGAGGCTCTTGCAAAGCTGGCCTGGCTACTGATGGGAAGATCCCGAGAATTGTCCCTGTGGAATTCTTGGATAGCCCGAGCATCGAATGAGCTGACCGAGCTGACCAGGAGATGGTCAATCCAATGCAAGTAACTTTGAGCCGGATGGATCCGATTGTAAAGTACCTCACCACTGGCGAAGTCCCCCAAGACAGGTTAGAGGCTCGGTGTCTGAAGGTTAGAGCAGCGCGATATGTGATTATGGACGACACGCTGTACAAGAAAGGGTACCCTTAGCTGTACCTCAGATGTATCTGACCCGATCAAGAAAATTATGTGATCCGTGAAATCTACGAAGGGATCTATGAAAATCATTCCAAGAGTCGTGCCTTGGCTCAGAAGATACTTCGTCAAGGGTACTTCTAGCCAACAATCCAAGAAGATTCTAAGAGCTTCGTCCAGAGATGCGATAAGTGTCAAAGATTCGCAGTCGTGCCAAGACAGCCTACTGAAAAGCTGACCCCTATGAGTGGGTCATGGCCGTTCGCCCAGTGGGGAATCGACATCATTAAGCCTCTACCCCTAGAAAGGGGCAGACCAAGTTCACAATCGTGCCAACCGATTACTTCACCAAGTGGGCCGAGGCCGAGTCGGTGGCGAAAATCATTGAGTAAAAGGTAACGAACTTCATATGGAAAAACATCATATGCCGGTTCAGAGTCCCACACACCATCGTCTCTGATAATGGGAAGTAGTTCTGCAACGACAGATTTAGAGGCATCTGTCGGGGGCTTGGTATCTCTAATGCATACTTGTCACCTCATCACCCACAGTCTAACGGGCAAGTCGAAGCAGTAAACAAAGTCATCAAGCATCATCTTAAGATGAAGCTTGAAAAAGCCAAGGGCAACTGGGCCGACGAGCTTCCATTTGTTCTCTAGGCCTACAGGACCACAACTCAGTCATCCATATGGGAGACCTCCTTCTCTCTGTCTTATATTTCAGAGGCGGTCGTCCGAGTCGAGATTGGGCTCCCCACTGTGCAAGTAAGGAACTATTAAGAAGCCCAAAATGTCAAGCAGATTGCGGTAAACCTTGACCTGCTTGAAGAGGCGCGTGACATCGCTAAACTCTAAGTCGCAGCTCGGTATCAGCAAGTCGCCCATTTATATAATTTCAGAGTCCGAACGAGGCAGTTTCGACGAGGAGACCTAGTCCTTCATCATGTCTTCCAGTACACCACGGAACCCGGAGCAAGGTCCCTGGGCTCGAATTGGGAGGGACCTTACCGGGTAGTTGGCTCAGCAAAGCCAGGATCATACTGCCTGGAAGATTTGGAGGGACGTTTGCTACCCCATCCCTGAAATGCCGAACACTTGAAAATCTACTAACCCTGAAGGGGAAAAGCAATGTATATGTCGGATCTACTTGCCGTTTCGACTTTTAATAAAAGGTTGTCTATTTTCTACTTCAAATTGTCTATTAAATGATCGCCCTGCCATCCAAGTACTCTACGAGGGACCATTTCTCACATGCAGAAATGATATCCTTCGATGAGTTGACCCCTTAAAGAAGAGGTTAGCTCATCATTCGACAAACTTTGCAAAAATAATTCATCATAAATGCCCAACAAAAATCACCATTTAGAGGTCTGAAGTTAAAAAGCTACGACCGCCGTACGGATCCCAAAACGTAATCGTCACGACGATTATGCTTCAATTTCCCTGACTTGTCATCATAAGTGAAGGCAACGTCTCATTTTCCCAGGCATTTGCTCTCTAAGTCCGAGCTCAGACCAAGAGAGCAGGGGGCTTCTGTTATGGAAAAATCTGAGTCGAATCGATAGGGACCGACTTAGGCAAACCGAATCGACGAGTAGAGCCTCGGAAGAATGGTGCTACATCAGGGCTGATCATACTTCCAGACTACGGTCCTAAAACTAGGTTTCTGGAAGAGAGGTAGATTGGCTCACACGGGCATCTAGAGCTCTCATTTGCAAAACTACGGCCCTTGATTGGGCATCGGGAGCTCTCATCCGAAGAACTACGGCCTTGGATCGAACATCTGGAGCTCTCATCCAAAGAACTATGGCCCTGAATTAGCCGATTGGAGCTATCATCTGAAGAACTATGGCCTTGGATTGGAGTCCCGAACCCTATCTTCGGCCTGGAGGCTAGAGACCAAGTCTAAGATGGGTAGTCCCAACGGGCTCCGACCATGTACTCCGACCATGGGCTATGACCATTTATTCTGACCATAGACTCTGACTAGGGGATCCGACCATGGGCTTGAATATGTTAAGTCTGAAGTCCGAACAAGGTTAGTCCCATCATGGGCTTAGGGAACTGAGATTGCGAGACTGGCCCGAGTAGGAACGTGGCTGAAGATCACATTCATAGATACAACCCAATAAGGCATGTGGGAGAATAATCTGGTGCATGATCTAAGGGTAACGACCAACATTTGCGCGCACGTAATGCCCACTTAATGGAATAGATCGTGTCGAGTTTAACAAAAATGACCCTTTTGATCCACATGTATAAATACCAGAGAAACCAATTGCAACAGGTACGCAATATCTCACACCCCTACTCTACTTTACACTGCTTAGACCCAGTTTTCCTAGCTTGAATTTGGCATCAGAGGGTCCCCTGCTTGAGCCAGGGTCTCCTTTGTTTGTTGTTCTATGCAGGACCAGAGTTCGCTCTGAGCGTGCAGGGCTCGATGGAGGGTGATCCAGATTTTTGCATCAACAACTTGTATTTTAAATATGCAATTTGTAAATAACTTATGTCAACCATGGCCCTCTGCCAAAGTATCAACGTTCTACCCAAGATGAAAATAGGTCAAACAACTCCACAGTCTTGACGCGGGCCCTTTCTATCACCCGTTTACAGTCATATGGGAACTAGCATCGATGTGAGACGTCAGGGTCCATGCATAAGGTGGAGCCCACACCAGGTGGCGCCATGCTAATCAATTCATTAGCGGCTATATGTGACTGATGTGTGGGGGCACTCAACAAGATTTATAAACCGATAATTCCTTATTACACTACGAATAGCCCACCTCAAGAGTTAAGCAACATACTGTGAAGGTTTTTTGCACTCTAGGCACACTTATGTGCAAGACAAAGTGATTATCAAATAGGTTGCATGCGGGTTTAGCAAATATTTATGAATAAGAGGATTTTCATGCATTCATGAGGAAATGTGTTATGTTTATTAAAGGGCTCAATGGGTGGCCCCAAAGGATATGATACTATCTACATGATTTTAAGGACCTTCGCAAAATCAAAGATGGACAACCCTCATCTAATGATCCTCCTAACTATTACAATAGCGTAAAAAGGAGTTAATCATGCGTCTAGTCCTACAGTAACCATCAGATATGATAAACGGTTTATATTATATAATGTGAGCTACTACGAACAAACGAGTGTTTTAGATTTTTCTCTCTAAGATATTTAAAATTTGGGATATCTACTAAAGGAGTTCCTTGTTTTAGAGAAGAATAAAATGGGATCGGGAGGAGTTTATTATGACAGGAATAAGGCCTATCTCTAAATAAGGCTTATATCTTTAGCATACAACCTTATCTCTATTTAGAAATCTATTTCATCTTGAATTTTAACATTGAGAGAAAAATGCACCAACTCAAAAAATACTCCTAAGAGAAAACATACAGAACCCACTTACTAATGGCTCCACTGGCCCATATCAAACAATTAATAGCCTATAAATTAGAACCAATCACGTACAAGCTACCTGCCTAGCAAGAGCCATGCAGGCAGTTTTCCAACCGAAAAAAAAAACTAACAACAACAACAACAACAACAACAATAATCCATTGTCGGTAAGGGCTCATTTGGATACCACCAAATAAATTAATTTTTCTACTTACAATAATAGATAAGTGACTTGTTTCAGATAAGTAAGTTTGGTTTATGATTAGTTAGAAGTCATTTTTTTACTTAATTACTTAATCACTTCAATTAACTTTTTTTATTATAGTTTTTTTTTTTATTCATAAGTTGTCGAAGTGAGGCATTAGGATAGATGAAAGAGAGGAGGGGCTGATAAGCATGTTGTTTACCAAATATACTTATCTACTTCATAAGTAAAAACTAAGATAAGTTACTTGAGGCATAAGTAGTTATCTTATGTAACTTATGATCCAAATGCTCCCTAATGGTTTTTTCTCATCTTAGATAGCTTGGAAATGATCAATTCTCATAAGTGGGGTTATGTTTACCTAATTGATACTAAAGACATAATTGTAACTACTACCTTAAATTAATTTTTCTACTTACAACAATAGATAAGTGACTTGTTTCAGATAAGTAAGTTTGGTTTATGATTAGTTATAAGTAAATTTTTTTACTTAAAATTACTTAATCACTTCAATTAACTTTTTCTATAGCTTTTTTACTATTCATAAGTTGTTGAAGTGAGGCATTAAGAGAGATGAAAGGGAGGAGTGGCTGATAAGCATGTTGTTCACCAAACATACTTCTCTACTTAATAAGTAAAAACTAAGATTAGTTACTTGAGGCAAAAGTAGTTATCTTATGTAACTTATGATCCAAACGCTCCCTACTGATTTTTTTCTCCTCTTAGATAGCTTGGAAATGATCAATTCTCATTAGTGGGGTTATGTTTACCTAATTGATACCAAAGACATAATTGTAACTACTACCTTCAGACTTAAACATCTGTTGGGGAAGTGCGAAGGCAAATTCCGGATTTGAATCACACGATGATGAAAAAAACGTAAACAAAGCATGCATAGGACATACATGATTTGATGTGGAAAACCCTCGCGGGAAAGAAAAATTACGGCACAAAACGACAAGCTAATCCATTATGAAAATGAATTACAAGAAATTATATAAATTTACAAATGCAAAAACATTTTTTTCCTTTTCAAACCCTATAAACGATTAAGAGCATATTGTTTTGCCATAATACCATAATTACACACACACACACATACACACACATATATTAGTGGGGATTTGGACTGCGGAATCACACAGATCTAGATCTAGGATAACAATTCAATAGTAACAAGCATTCATAGGAGAATACAAAGATTTAACGTGGAAAATCCTTTCGGGAAAAAACCATGGCACAAAGTGAGAGAAATCCACCATGAAATAGAAATTACAAGAGAGAGGGCTTACCTGATTCGAACAATCTCAAATCTCACCCTTACTACACCCTTTGATAACCCTATAACCCCTTTAAAAAGCTTTAGAATACCCTTCAATACCTCCCAATATCGCATACACCCATTTATATAAGTTTAGAAAGAAGTAGAATCGGAATAGGAAACAAAATCGCAAAATCTACGTTTTCGCAGAAAATCTGTGTAAAATCTTCGATGTCATCAAAAGGTCCATCAATGTAATCGAAAATGGACCAAAACTGTCCAGCGACTAGGGGTGAAAAATTCTCGATGGCATCGATCAACCTTCGATGTCATAGATGACTAGCTTCGATGACATCGAAACCTGGTCGATGTCATCGACAGACCAAGAGATAGATTTAAGACATTTGTCCATAACAATCTCTACCATGTCTTCAATCTTTATCCGTGTAGCTTCTTGTCCCTTTCTCTTATCTCTGCATCTCATTATAGCTTCATCAACGCTTCTCGTGCACACTCCATCATTCTTTTATGCCATCGTCAAACCCGGAGAAGTTGCACAGAACTTGAACTTCTCTGTACGAACAACCTTAGTGAGCATGTCTGCTGGATTCATGCTGGTGTGAATCTTCTCCAGTTACGCCTCCTTCCTCAAGCACCTGTCGGATAAGTAGTGACGAACAACAATGTGCTTAGTACATGAGTGATAAACAGAATTTTTAGCTAAATTGATAGCGCTCTCGCTATCACAGTTAACCGGCACGACCTCCTGTTGAAGTCCCAATTGATTTATCATGCCCCTGAGCCAAACACCTTCTTTAAATGCTTCCGTCACTGTCATATATTCTGCTTCGGTCTTAGAAAGAGTCACTACGACTGAAGCTTCAACATCCAACTAATTACTCCACCTGATAGTACAAATGAGTATCCTGAAGTAGACTTCTTGGAATCTATACTGCTTGCGTAGTCGAAATCCATATACCCTACCAACTTTGTCTATGTTTTCTCAAAAGTTAAGACGTAGTCTTTCATATCTCGAATGTATCGAAGTAGCCATTTCATTGCTTCCCAATGTTGCTTGCCGGTGTTTGACAAGTATCTGCTTCCAACACCAACTGCTTATGAAATATCTGGTCTTGTAAAGACCATGACATATATTAAACTGCCAACCGCATTCGAATAAGGCACATGAGACATAACCTACTTTTTCTCATTTGATTTAGGACATTGTTCTGAGGAAAGCTTGAAGTGAGTCGCGTGGGGAATGCTCATCGGCTTTGCTTGGTCCCTCCCATACTTGATCAATACCTTTTCAAGGTATTCTGCCTGTGAAACCAAAGCTTGCCCTTCTTCCTGTCTCTGTGAATATCTATGCCGAGAACTCTCTTTGCAGCCCCCAGATCTTTCATCTCGAATGTCCCTGATAACTACATCTTCAGTATGTTGATTTCAGACATATCGTGACAGGCGATCAACATATCATCAATATACAGTACTAGGATGATGAATTTTCCATCACTCAATTTCTTGTAATAGACACAGTGATTATATTCACTCCGAGTAAATTTCTAACTCACCATGAAACAATCAATTTTTTTTATACCACTGCCCAGGCGACTGTTTCAGGCCATACAACGACCTTATTAACCTGCAAACCTTTTTCTTTGCTCCTTTAACTTCGTAGCCCTCTGGTTGCTTCATGTGTATTTACTCTTCCAATTCTCTGTGCAGAAATACAATCTTAACATCCCTCTGTTCCAGCTCGAGATCGTATTGGGCAACCAACGTCAACATGAATCTGATAGATACCTACTTAACCACCAGCGTGAATATTTCTATGAAGTCGATTCCTTCTCTCTGAGCATAAACCTTCACTACTAACCTTGCTTTGTATCTATCATGTTTCCTTTTGAATAACCACTTGCATCCGATCGCTTTTCGGCCCACTAGAAGTTCCACCAACTCCCATGTGTGATTTTTGTGCAAAGAGTCCATCTTATTGTCTATAGATGCCTTCCACTTTTCTGCATCAAGCTCTTCAAAAGCCTCCCGAATAGTAGACGAGTCCCCCTTATTTGTAATGAGGGCATATGAGATATTAGGTCGTCCCTGTATCTTGCCGGTAACCTGCGATCACGTGATGGGTTTCTTCTCACAGGTGGCTGATCTACCTGATCCTGTACCTCTGTCTGCGCGTCTGTCTTTGCCTGAGTATCATCTGAGTCAATTTGGATGTCTACGATCAACCTTTTTGGTTCCTCTTGCTCCTCTTGATCATTCTTATGAAATAGAGAGCTTTCATCGAATCTGATGTCACGGCTAGTGATAACCTTGTGTGTGACCTTGTCGAATAACTTGTAACCTTTCACACCAATGTCATAGCCAACAAAGATGTACTTTTTGGTATATGGTCTAGCTTATCTCTCTCAACTGATGGTATATAAGAGCAAACGTCATAACTAAATATGCGTAGATCTGAGTAGTCAATTTTTTGACCACTCCATACTTCTTCTGGAATTTTACATTTAATTGCCATTGAAGGTGATCGATTCACCAAATAACAAGTCGTGTTAAGGGCCTCTGTCCATAGGTCCTTGCCCAACGCAACATTACTTAACATGCATCTGGCCCTCTCCAGGAGAGTTCAATTCATTCGCTCAGCCACACCATTTTGCTCGGGTGTGTGGCGCACTGTGTTGTGCCTAATGATCTCTTCATCCTTGTAATACTCATTAAACTCAGTGAAAGTAAATTCTCCACCATTGTCAGTCCTTAAAACCTTTATTTTCCGTTCTAAATGTTTTTCCACCATCGCCTTTTATTGTTTGAATATGGTGAAAACTTCGGATTTACGTTTCATGAAATAAACCCAAACTTTCCTAGAGTAGTTGTCAATGAAAAAACAAACCATGAGGACCCCCCAATGAAAACTTTTGGCGATAGCTCCCATACGTCAGAGTGTACATAATCAAGAACTCTATTACAAACAAGTTTTTTAGATTTAAAAGACAATCTAGATTATTTACTATATATACAATGCTCGGATATATCTAAATAAGAATTTTTAAAAACTAGAATCAAACATCGATCAGAAAGTACCTTCATGCCCCGCTCGCTCATGTGGCCCAGACGAGTATGCCACATATGTAGAGACGTGGAGTCTGTAATAGCTACTGCTGCTCCACCGTTGAAGTGCTCCCATTCAACCTATAAAGGTTTCCTTGCCTCTATACTCTCATAACCACGAGTGCCCCTTTTGAAACTTTAAGAATATCATCAATACCGGTGAACTTGCACCATATAGCCTCAAGTGCACCGAGAGAAATCAGACTTTTCTTCATATCAGGAACGTGCCCGACGTCAGTCAAGGTACGCTCCATCCCATCAAACATCTTGATGCTCACCATGCCAATAGCTACAACATTACATGCATTGTTATTGCTCATAAAAACTTGTCCACCATCGCATTCCTTGTAATTGGTAAACCAACTCCGATGAGGAGTCATGTGATAAGATGTTCCTGTGTAAAGTATCCACTTGTCTTTATAATTGTCGTGTAAGTAACCAATCATGAAAATAGACAGAACATCACCATCATTTGATTCTTCATCAGATGTGACCACATTTGCTTCCTTGAAAGAAGCCGCTGAATTTCTTTCTTCGTTTTAGGATTTCTACAATCCTTCTTCATGTATCCAGACAACCCACAATTCCAACACTTTAATTTTTCTTTGCCCTTGCCTTTTGATTTGTATATAGGTCTTAAGAACCCTGTACCTTGCTAAAATCTCTGCCCCTCGTAATCAGTGCATCGGAAGATGCCCCCATGTCACTGTTTAGCTTTCTCATAGCCCTCCCTCGAAGAGCTGAGATAATGGTGTCAACACTTAGGGTTTATTTTGTGGTGCACATTGTGTCCATGAAAAACTCATATGAAGCAGGAAGAGAATTCAACAATATACATGCCTGTTCCTCATCTTTGACCACTTCCTCCATATCTAGCAATTTGCACATCAATTTATTAAAGTTGCTGGTGTAGGCAATTTTTAGAGGACTTCTTTACATAGATGTTCTCTAACTTCTCCCACAAACTAACCGCAGTTTTCTCCCTCAAAACATTATAGAGAACCTCATTCCTGAGACATAAACGGATAGAAGCTAAAGCATTACTATCAAAGTTTTCCCATTCATCATCTTTCATGGTATATTTTCGCTCCTCAAGAGTCTTAATCTCACCTTGCTTGATTAACAGACTAATCATCTTAACCCTCAATAACTTAAAATTATTTTTGCCTGAGTACTTCTCAATATCAAACTTGCCGTTTCCCATTATTACTAATCCTGCAGATTCAGATCTGTGCCCCAACGATTGCTCTGATACCACTTGTTGGAGATTTGGATTGCGGAATCATACAGATCTAGATCTAGGATAACAATTCAATAGTAACAAGCAATCAGAGGAGAACACAAAGATTTAACGTGGAAAACCCTTTCGAAAAAAACCACGGCACAAAGCAACTAAAATCCACTATGAAATAGAAATTACAAGAGAGAGGACTTACCCGATTCCAACAATCTCAAATCTCACCCTTATTACACCCTTCGATGACCCTAGAACTCCTTTAGAAAGCTTTAGAATACCCTTCAATACCTCCCAATCTCACGTACACCCATTTATATAAGTTTAGAAAGAAGTAGAATCGAAATAGGAAACAAAAATCGCGAAATTTGCGTTTCCGCAAAAAATCTTCGTAAAGTCTTCGATGTCATCGAAAGGTCCATCGATGTCATTGAAAATAGACCAAAACTGTCCAGCGACCAGGGGTAAAAAATTACAAAAATTCTCGATGGCATCAAGCAACCTTCGACGTCATCGACGACGGGCTTTGATGATATTGAAACCGGGTCGATGTCATCGACAGACCAACAGACATATTTAAGACATCTGTACATAATATAACATATATATATTTATATATAGTGTCACACCCATAATAGAAAACAAATCGTACAATCAAGCAAAACTATGTGCACTGTCAATTTAAGCATTATTCGATGATATTGATCAAGCAATTCTCAATTAATCGAGCCTGCACATGTTCGATCAATCCAACATGTTCAAAAGTGTCCAAAGAGTTTACATTAAAAATAAAAATAAAAATTGAATTTTATCAATGCTTGAGCCCTCGAGGTCAATTGATCGAACCTGTTCGAAAATGTTTAGAGACCAACTTGTCTAATCCGGGTTCACTTGATTGATCGAGCGAGCTATTCGGTCAATCAAACTCCCTTGTTTCTACACAAATTAAAGACATCCAGGCAACAACATTAAATGAAATACTCTCTTTATAACAAATGTTGAGTATTAATAAAGAAAAAGCTTCTAGGCTTATGGAACATAGAAACCCAAGCATGAACCATGGGAACCACATATATTTTGATATCTCTGTTTTGCTCTTCCTGTTCAAGGTAGGTCTGCCCACTAGCGTCTCCAACTCTAGTCAAGGCATCTCTTTTACAACTAGTTGCCACCTCCAAAATCTCAAACATATAATATAATATGGCCTCTGGTATTTGTTACAAACCTAAAGCAAAAGGCCCTATTATCAATGGAACATGAAAACCTACGCCTCTATCACTAGAAGTTGTCGTACCTGATGTTGAAGTTTTTCTTCCTCGTACATAGTCAATGCCAACTAACAAATTAGCGGTAGAGATCCAGGCCCAATCGATCCATTTACCTCCTCACATGTCCCAACCACCTAGCAGCTAAAGCCTTGTTTGTCAGTTGGGTCCCAAGGCAAAGAAATGATACAATACAGTATATTATTCCATAATTAATTTACTACATATCCAATCACGAATGAATAAATGTAATACAAAATTATTTTTCACAAATTTCAAATAAAATATAATATTGCCTTTCGTACTGACAGTTAAAAACCTAATGCCAAGAGGTTTATCATCCGTGGAACATGAAAACATAAGCCTCAACCATTAGAGCTTGTCAGACCTAATGTTGAAGTTTTTCTTCCTCGTTCATAGTCAAGGCCGGCCAACAAATTAACAGTAGAGATCCAGGTCTATTAGATCCATTTACCTCACACGTGAACACCTTTTTTTTTTCCTTTTATTTATTTTACACACAAACCCGACGCACACACCCACACACACGCCGTAGTGGGATTTCACTATCTATGGGTCTCGAACCCAAGACCTCGTGTTGAAACTCCACAGTCTACTGCTGAGGCAAGGACTCGAAACCCAATAATTACCAAACACCTCAAACCTTGTTAATCAATTGGGTTCCAAGGCAAGGAAATGATACCGTACAGCTTATTATTCCGTAATGTACTGTGTATTAATCAGTTATGAATGGATATATATATATATATATATATAATGAATAAATATATGTAATACAAAATCACTCTCACAAATTTCAAACACATAATATAATATGGCCATTGGTACCGTTTGTTAAAAACCTTAAAGCAAAAGGCCCATTATCAGTGGAACACAACAACCCAAGCCTCAATCATTAGAGCCTGATGCCTGATTTTGAAGCTTTTCTTCCTTGCTTACAGTCAAGGACAGACAACAAATTAACCGTGGAGATCCAGGCCTAATAGATCCATTTACCTCTTCACATGTCTTAACAACCTAACATCTAATACCTTGTTTCTTATTAGGTTCTAACGCAAGGATATAATACAAGGTGTGTATGTGGCATTTTAAATGTAATTTTTTTTCATACACGCACTCATACTACATTGGGATTTCACCGCAACGGATATACAAATCTTTGTGAGCCAGTGACCCATTTTAAAACACTTTCAAATAAAAGAATTGCAGCAAAAATTTTAAAAAGTGACTTTATACTCCACTTTAGACCAACAGTATTATGTGTCAAGTGCCGCGGCCCACTTCATGACTGCTCTGGATCACAACAATCAAGCAGCAGAGTACAAATTTTCAATGCTCCCAATGAGTACCTGCTATTTCTCATTTTTGTGCGCAAGACCGTGCGACGTGACAAGGGATTACGTCTGTCTATTGGCTTTGACCGGACGCAGATTGCGTCCTGCCACCGCCCGTCTCCAACTAGGAACGGGCAATCTATTGGCTTTGACCGAACGCAGATTGCGTCCTACCACCGCCCATCTCCAGCTGAGAACGGGCAGAAGCTTCGAGTGGCCATGCATGAATTTTATCTACACCGTCTATCCATTTTATTATAACATTTCATAAAATAATAATAGAAAAAGACAAATCCAAGATACAGGTAGACCACACATCGGGTGTTAAACTCTCCATTTTTCTATACCATTTCATAAAATAATAATAGAAAAAGACAAATCCAAGATACAGGTAGACCACACATCGGGTGTTAAACTCTTACCGTTGAAATTTTTTTGAGATCACGGTAGTTTTGAATCAAGCTGATATTTGCGTTTTCTCTTCGTTGAGGTCAATGTAACTTAATAAATATATTAGATGGAAAATAAACACTACGGTGGGCTTTAGAAAAGTTTCAACGGTGAGAATCATTATCACCGCTGCTTCCAGTAGTGTAGTTCACTTGAGTGTTGAATCTACCTCAATTCTGAAATTATATACCGAAATGATAAGGAAATATAAATGACCGTGAACTCATACATCAGAAGCTCCTGCCCGTTCATGCGTGGAGATGGGCGGGGTAGGACGCAATCCGCGTTGGCCGGTGCTTGACTACTTAACCGTCGATAACGAATTCGAGAAAAGCTTTGTTACTCTGGCGAGTGTCGTGGTTGAAATACAGGCATTAAGAAATTGCACTGGTATATGCATCCTTTAGATCATACCGTCCAGTTATTGTGGCCCAATTTAGATGTCTCATCCACCACAAATTATACATGTAGTCTTTTGTCTGGCTGATTGGTAGAGATTTAATGGATGGTACATATGAGAAGGAATCAATGGTCCTAATTCAATAAACAGATGGCCATTATACAAAATGCTTCAAATAACTGGAATTTGGGATGACTATCTGTCTATAGCGGGTCACACAGCCGGACACTTTAAATTGAGTTGTTGTAAGCCATTCGTACAACCTTTGAGTGCCCGCGTATCAACCATCACATTCTTCCGGAGTATCCACAACTCCCTGTGTACTATAATAATGCCCTATACGTTGTAGAATCGGATTATAACGTAAGTAACTAGTACATAAGGGGTATTGAGTTGACGTGTCACGAGCTTATTGGCTCTAAGATGTGGGGCCGCTTCCCTAATCCGAACGCCAAAACAAACACAGTTAGCTTCTCTCTCTCTTCCGTGCAAAGAGGAAACGTAGGAGGATTTACCGCTCCTCTATTCCCAGCAGAAATCAGATTGCGTACCGAATTACTTGGTACGGTTTTATCGTACAAAATAAACTTAGTTGGGCCCACCTTGAATGCATGTGGTCTATCCAGGCTGTCCATTAGTTTTTACAGCTAATTTAAGGCGTTCAATTCAAAATTTAAGCATATCCAAAGATCAAGTGGATCATACTACAGGAAACAGTAGGAGTAATGATTTCCACTGTTGAAACTGTGCTAGGCCTTACAGTGATTTTTATTTGTCATCCAACTTATTCGTGATTTCATGAAGACATGGATGAAGGGAAAACACAGATATGAGCTTGATCCAAAACTTTTGTGGCCTTAAGAAATTTTCAACAATAAACAATCAATTCACACTGTTTCTGTGGTGTGGTTCATTTGAACTTTATATATGATTCATTTTTGGGCTCAAGCATTGGAATTATATGGTAAAATAGATGAACGGAGTGGATAAGATACATAAATCATGGTGAACATCACATGAAATTTAATCAGCACGGTAAGCCTAATGAGTTACCCGGTATGCAATGGAAGCGGATTGCACCTACCCCCGCCCGGGGAAGCGGATTGCGTACTGAGTAAACTCTGTGGGCTCATTCATGCATTGTATCCAATCCATCCATCTCTTTTACCACATAATTTTATGGCTTTATCTAAAAAATGGAACATATCCAAACCTCAAATGGACCACACCACGGGAAATAATGTGAATTGAACATCTACCGTTGAAAAATTCTTGGGGTAACCGAAGTTTTAGATCAAGCTGATATTTATGTTTTCCCTTCATCCATGTCTGCATGATCTTATGAACATGTTGTATGACAAATAAACATCATTGGTGGCCTTAAAAAGTTTTCAACGGTGGAAATCAATATTTCTACTTTTTCATGTGGTATGGTCCACTTAAACTTTGTATATGCATGAATTTTGGGTTGAACCCCTAAAATGATCTGGAAAAACGAATGGACGGCGTGGATAAACCACATCCATTTACGATGGGCCCAACAGAGTTTACTCAGTACGGATTTCCTCGCCCGGACAGGCTCTGTGGGGTCCACCGTGATTTAAGGATTTTATCCACGCCGTTAATAACTTTTCTCAGATAATTTTACTGCATGATCCAGAAAATTAAGCAGATTCAGATCTCTAATGGACCACACCAAAGGAAGCAGCGGTGATAATGACATCCACCATTGAAACCTCTCTAAGGGCCACTGTGATGTTTCAACGGTGGAAATTATTATTCCCAATGTTTCCTGTTCCATGGTCCACTTGAGCATTGGAAATGATTCAATTTTGGTCTCAACCATTAAAATGCGCTTGAAAAACAGATGGACGGCATGGATAGTTAGAGTTTACTCAGTACCATTGAAACCTCTCCAAGCAGCGGTGGATCCTTCTACGTTTCCTCCTTGCGCAGAAGAGAGAAAGAGAGAGAAGCTAACGGCATTTGTTTTGGCATTTGGAGGAGGGAAGCGGCCCCACATCTTAGATCCAATTGGCTCTTGACACGTCAACTCAGTACCTCTTAGCATACTGAGTTGCTCAGTATACAGTCCGATTCCGTATGTTGCATGGTGAGATGCACGTGGAAAGAGGAGAAACAACGAGAAAATTATCTGGGTGGCATGGGATTTGAAAATGGATGAAATGGGGAGCGGATTCGGTCACAGATTTCTTACTAAAGCCTTGCCCAGAAAGGTTCCGAAATTGGATTGCATACTGAGTTACTCAGTAAGCTCTTATCGTACTGAGTAAAGTCAATTGGCCCCATCGTGAATGTATGTAGTCTATCCACGCCGTCCATCCGTTTTCCATATAATTTAAGGAGTTGAGCCCAAAATTGAAGAATATCCAAATATTAAGCGGATCATAAAACAGTGGGAATAAAGATTTCACCATTGAAACCTTATTAGGTCCCACAGTGATGTTTATTTGTCATCCAACATGTTTAAAAAAATCTTGCAGACATGGATGAAAGGAAAACATAAAAATAAGCTTGATCCAAAACTTCGGTGGCCCCCAAGAATTTTTGAACGGTAGATATTCAATTCACACTGTTTCCTGTCTGTAGTGTGGCCCATTTGAGCGTTGGATATGCTTCATTTCTGGGCTCTAACTCTAAAATTATCCTATAAAATGGATGAATGGAGTGGATAAAATACATAAATCATGATAAACCTCACAAAGTTTACTCAGCACGCTAATCGTACTGAGTTACTCATTACGCAATCCACCCTGTTAGGTGGGGCCCACCGTACGTTTGTGAGAAATCCACCCTGTCCATTGGAAGCGGATTTCACAGCGTACTGAGTAAACCCTGTGGGGTCCACTGTGATTTATGTATTTTATCCACTCTGTTCATCCATTTTACCGGATAATTTTAAGGCTTGAGCGCAAACATGAAGTATATCCAAACCTCAGTTGGATCACACCACAGGAAGGAAACAGTGTGAATTGAACATCTACCATTGAAAATTTCTTGGGGGCCACAGAAGTTTTGGATCAAGCTTGTATTTGTGTTTTCCCTTCATCCATGTTTGTGTGATCTTATGAACAGGTTGGATGAGAAATAAACATCACTGTGGGCCCTATAAAGGTTTCAACGGTGGAAATCATTATTCCAACTGTTTCCTGTGTTATGGTACACGTGATCTTTGGGTATGCTTAAATTTTGGTCTCTACCCCTAAAATAAGATCGAAAAATGGATGGACGGTGTGGATAGACTAGATACATTCAGGGTAGGCCCAACAGAGTTTACTCAGTATGATAAAAGCCTACTCAGTAGGCAATCCGATTTCCCTCCCACAGACCCGGGTGAAGGGAAAACACAAACATCAACATGATCTAAAACTTGTGTGGTCCGATGGAAGTTTTTATTGGTCAATTACCACTGTTTCATGTGGTGTGGTCCACTTGAGATTTGGATCTTTATATTTGGGAACGTGTCCTAAGATGAGGGGGGAAACTGATGGACTGCAGAAATATACAACACTCAAGGTGGGCCCCAACGTCAGGGAAACACCCACTAGGGGCCCCACGGTCAGGTAATTAAACACCATCACGTTTTGTTAATCACATCCATTAGATGGGTCCATGCCAAACGTTTGATATTTTTTTTTTTTGCAAGATCCACTCTATTCATCAGGTGGGCCACCCGTTTATGTTAGCTTACTTGAAAGATCAGTCCAATTCAATGATCAAGTAAGTTAAATATATACAAAGAAAATGGATGGTCAGAGTTAAAGCAACTGTCCACATCCGACGTGCATCTGTGACCACCTAATGACTCTATGTGGCCCACTTGATGAATTACTTTCAGCCAATTGAAGAACCATGTTTCCACTGGTGCGACTTGTTTTCCCTTGTTTTGGTTGGGCAAAGGTGGCATGCCATGCATGCATGAATCCAAACTGCCCAAGCAATCACGTCATGAAGCAGGCCTCCCAAATACTGGTCACATGGGAGAAGTGATTTGGTCATCAAAGATCGATATTTTCATGCCTACATCTGTGACCGTTAATTCATTTGGGCGGGTGAAATTCTAGTGGTTGGATGGAGGTGTTGGACTCCCCAGCTCAATACTGGTTGATGTCATCCAATGTCCTTCGAGATCATCGATTGACATCGAAGGTAACCTTCGATGCCATCGGGAATTTTTGAATTCATGAGTAGTGGTTGTTGGACAATTTAGATTCATTTACGATGCTATCAAACTGGCATTTGATGTCATCGAAGGGTGATTTGATGTCATCGAAAAAGTCTGGATTTATATCATTTCTTGATGGACTGTTTTAGCACATATTTGATGCCATCGAAGTTTTAAGTTTTGATGTCATCAAACAGGCTTTGATGCCATCGAGAATATTTAGATTTTCTTTGTTAGCTTGCTGGACAAAATGTACTATTTTTTGATGTCATCAAACTTGGTTCGACGCCATCGAATAATTAATGATTTTCCTTGAAAGCTTGTTAGAGTGTTTGAGCCTATTTTCGATGTCATCGAAACTTAAGTTCGATGTCATCGAGAATTTTCAGATTTTTTATGTATATGATTGCTGGACTATTTTGGCTCGAGCTTGATGTCATCGAACTGTCTTTGATGACATCAAAGGTAGTTCGATGTCACTTCAATGTCATCCAACATGGTTGTTTACAGATTTTTTTTTTTCCTTTTAACTCTAACATCCAACTTCCTAACTATTTAACATACTTAATAAAGGTTTTCTTAGATGTTATTGGTCAAGTATGGGCTATTTTTGAGGGGCTTAGGTATAAGGTTTGGCTAGGTTGTGAGGCTAGCTTACCTTAACTTTACACTTGAAGCTTCTACCCCTTTGAGTTTTCAGTTTTGGGTCTTTTTGGGGCTCACTTGACTTTAAGAATCAAACTACACGCTAATTGACAAACTATAGCACTTTCAATCTTCCCCTTTACCAATTACGTGACAAAAACCTAACAACCCTATACAACTCAAAATTTACTTGTCTTTGAAATTACATTGCTTTTACACATAAATATAGACATAAACAGATTTGACTTGAATTGCTTGATGCTCCTCTTAACTTCCTGCAACACCATCATTTTCAAAAAGATAATCAAATAATGGTGGTGGGAGTTATGTTTCTCTCCCTTTTTTTTTTTTATTTTTTATTATCAGTGATTGGCAAAGAATATCATTATGAACCATAAGACATCACCGAACTTGACAAATATGTTTAGGAAATGCATTGAGAGAGAGCATACTATCCATATTCAACACATAAATAGGAGCAAATCAACCATAGCAAACACACAACACATAATAATATACCAGAAAAATACTAAATAGCCCAAGAATGGCTAAGTACAAAATATCCAAAAGGTGCTAGAAGATTAGTCACAAGTAGATATGCAAGTCAATACAACCAGAGTCATAAAGATATACAGATGTAATGCTCTACATGACACCTTATCTTGGGCAGCCAAAAAGATATCCATGCCCAATATGAGAACCCTAAAGTCAGCATGCCTAGACCGAAACCCTAGCTATCCGGTCTAGCCTCCCTAGGGATAGTGTCATTGCGACGAAGGGTGAGAAGACCAACAAGCTCCTGGGTCATCTTTTGCAGGGACCATCATGCGTTCCTCTTAGCGAGCCTACCCCTGGATAAGAACCTTGATCCGGTCCCGCCATCACATGTGACGTCTCACGGTGGCCGAGTCGGGTGTATGTGGAAAAGAGGGCTCAGGCTGTTGTGTGCCGGCCTCGCTAGTTTGGCCATCCTCTGAAGTGGCGGTGGCTTGTGCATCTGTCACCGATCCTATTGCAGGTTGTGGGCACAACTGCATTTTCTTGATGTTCTCCTGGGTGAGCTTTAGCGCCAGCCACAGTGCGTCAGCAGTGGATAAAACCCACAATCTTGTGCGAGGAGACAGATAAGGTGTCCAAAGGGTAAGTGAGTCGCACGAGTACCTTGGACGATGAGAGCAATTTGATGTAATATGACGGATGGAAGACATAACCGAATACCAGTGGTAATACTATAGAGGACATCTAGCATGAAAGGGGTGAGGTCGACTCGATTTGTACTGTGTGGGTAGACATTTGTTGAGAATATGGAGTGAAGAACCTTGTATTGGTTGGTCATCAGGGATGAACATAGTGCATTACCCTGCACCCATGGCACGTCCTTCCCATCGCACATAAACTTGGTGATTGTAGATCGCACAATTGAGGAGTTCGTGTTATGGTCGAGTAAACCAACTAGAGAGAGGGAAACGCCAAGAAAATGGGCGATGGTGCCTGGAGTGATGTGGACTATTGATTGCTCGACTTGAACATCAATAGAGGGTAGGTCAATCTCAGGAGAATGACAGTGGGAGAGAAATTCGTAGACCTGGTCCACTCGGGTCATACCCCCAAACTTTAAAACGTTCTCCCAACCCATCGCTGTCAACATTATGTCAATCTCGAATGGCTGAACACATGTGGGATCTGAAATTGCGGTAATGAGCCGCAACGCGTCTAAGTACGAAATGTGGCGGAGCTATAGAATATAGACTAAGTCCTAGAAAGAAAGGGGGGGGGGGGGGGGGGGGGATTAGGACCAATTAAAAATTATGCCAATTTAAAATTCTGATTGTCAAATTTAAACTAAGTAAGGCAATATAACTCTAAAGGCTTCCAAGCCAATAGAGGGTCCAATCACATACGCTACACTAGGTATGCAAGTTAAGCAACTAGCCTATATAAGATAGTATATATGAGTGTGTGGGATGTGATTCCAGTAAATCCTAAACATTTATCTAATCATGCATTATATTTAAACATCCAAGACATATAAGCATAATTAAATAAATGCACAAATAACAATCCCAAACACGATCATATATAGTGGTTTAGCTACGTGCCTACTCCACTCCTAGCATCCACACTTAATTCCAGTGTGCACCGAATTTCACTATCAGAGGTTTTAAATCAAGTTCACTTCAAACCTTTAGAGCCCTACACAAGGACTCTACAATTTATACCCTACAAGAGTAAATGTCCTAATCCTGAACTTGAAAGTTTAGGCCACATAGGCCAAGGTCCTAATCCCGAATATAAGATTTATGCTTTACACAATAGCAAGGGTCCTACTTCCAAACTTAACAATTTAGGCCACACAGACCAAGGTCCTAGTCTTGAACCTTCATTTAGGCCCACTGGCCAAGGTCCTAATCCCGAACCTTCGTTTAGGCCCACCGGCCAAGGTCCTAATCCCGAACCTTCGTTTAGGCCCGCCGGCCAAGGTCCCACACTAGGCACCTAATCGAGTTTGTGGATAACAAACTCTTAGCCTCAATCCTTCACAAGGAAGGATGTTAACGTTTAGATTCCTAACAATGACACTTACTTGTTAGATTGATTCCCTTTTTGTAGCTCCTCTTAGGTTGCTTGATCTCCGCTCTCCCGTGCTTCAATCAGCTCCCCGATGCTCCTCCGATCATGTTGTTGCTGTTTCACCAAGGCTTGAGCTCCACAATCAATTTCCTTGCATTTGATTCTTCTTTAAGATGAGCAAGGTGATGGGAGTGGGTTGAATCTCCTACAACTAATGAGAAGTTGTTTATCCTAGGAAATTCAACTGATGGACACTCTAAAGATGACCAAGGTGACAGGAGTGGGATGAATCTCCTACAACTAATGAGAAGTTATTTATCCTAAGAAATTCAACCAATGGAGACTTTAGAATATCATAGAGACTATAGATATACTTATAAGGTTGGTCACAATACTCTAGAGAAGGCATGAGATCATGTTCTTCCTTAATAGAGGCATGGAATGCTTGTTGAGTGATGAATCACAAAGAAGAGGACATGAATCTCAATGGAAAAGAGTTTTAGGCTGTAAATTAGGCTTGGGATGTGTTAGAGTCTCTAAAATGCCTTAATCCATGCTTTCTGCAAGTTCTTACAAGCCATTTTTATAGACAAAAGCTTTTAATAGATAGAAACGGATATAAAATGACTAGTTTTTGGTGCTACCGAGTAGATTTCGGTGACACTGAACTTACATTCAGTGGTATTAAATTTTCTGTTGGTGGTACCGAATTAAATCCTAAAGTTATTGGATGAAAATAGTCACTTTTGGTGACACTAAACTTTGTTTGTTGGTGACAGTCGGTGGCACCAAAAGTACCATTCGGTGGCACATATTGCTACCGAAATTTGGACAGATTTTTCTGTTTAAGTTCTTTGTCCTTTAAATCTTCAACAACTTCATTCTTCCTTAAGCCAACTCTAGAATGATGGAAAATATGAACTTAAAATGACTTAAATAGATGATCTAAGTGGGTTTTCCTATTTGAGTCCAAATCATTTACAGGCTAAGGAGTTGTTTTGGGACAAGGGTTAGGATCACCAAGGCCACTTGTTTAACTATTCTTGCCGCCTTGATGCTTCTGCTCCACTGTGTCTTCGATCTTCACATTTCAAAGGCTTAACCGACTTTACGATACAACGACTCACGTGATTGACAAACCAGGGTGCAAAAATGAGTGCAGTAACAGGATCTACCTAGTGCTCAATGATAACCTTTTGCCCTTTGTATTTTTCAAGAAGTTTATTTTTGGGGTGGGTAGGGGTGGCTTGAGGTCCCTCTTGCCTTATGGCTGGAGGTGAAAGCGAGGAAGAGGGTGGAGGTGGTGGTGCCTTTGCTCGGTCAACCATTTGTGGGGTGAGTTTTTTTTTTCTTTTTTTTAAAATTTCCAGGGTTTGGATGACTCCCCCACAACTGGTGTTTTGCCTTTTCTTTTGGCATGGTGAAATAGAGACAAACTAACAAAAAATTGAAAGGAATAGGCAAGAGATGCACAAAAATCACAGATTTTGATAGAGAAATGAAAAAAATCAGAAGAATAGAAGGACAAACCATCTTACTGATGATTTTTGATGAAGAAATCCTAAGATTTGTGGAGTTATGTTACCAAAATGCCGATTTGAAGATGGTGGAGACGCTTGGACACCAAGAGGATAGCGCGGGAGCGAGTGGAAGATGAAATGAAAATGAAATCCCTTTTTGCGTGTGCTACTAATATTCGCGATGACATCGAACGATCTTCGATGGCATTGAAGGTACTACTTCGATGGCATCGAAGGTCCCATCAAAGCCTGAATAGAGAGTCTAGGTTTATAGTTTTAGCATGTTTCGACTTTAACTATGAGATGTACATAAATATCTACCTATAATACTAAATTTATACACTTAAATAGTGACATACAAAATTAAATAAAATAACAAACAACAAAAGAAAAAATAAACAAACACATTTGTGCACAAAAATTGTTTAATGAAGCCAAAAATCCTCATATACAATAGTGATTATAGTTGTGCCGATAAAATACCTATATCGCACATACCCCAACGGACTTTTGGAGATCTCCAAATCTATTAGCGTCTAGGGGTTTTCTTAATATATTGGCAAGTTATCCCTCTGTAGGCACATAATCCAACAAAATGCTATTTTCTTCAACAAGTTCACGTATAAAGTGAAGTCAGATATCTATGTGCTTGGTTCTTGAATGTTGAACTAGATTTTTGGAAATATTAATGGCACTTGTATTGTCACAAAATAGTGTCATAGTGTTTTGCTTAATTCCATAATCTGTCAACATTTGCTTTATCCACAAAAGTTGGGCATAACAGCTACCTGCTGCTATATATTCAACCTCAATGTTTGATAAAGATATAAAGTTTTGCTTTTTACTGTGCCAAGAAACAAGGAAATTTTCGATATAGAAACAACCACCGCTGATCAATTTGCAATCATCCATATTCCCAACAATGGTTGTCGAAGTGTGAAATGGGTACCAGAGCCCAAAATATGTGGTCCCGACCATATATCTGATAATTCTCTTCACAACAGTTTGGTGAGATTCTTTAGGATTGACCTAGAACCTAGCGTAAGCTCCTATGCTAAATGAAATATCAGCACGACTCGCTATGAGATATAACAAGGTCCCTATCATGTTGCGATACAAGTGTTGGTCCACACTTTTTCCAGTTAAGTCTTTAGATAACTTTTGTATGGCGCTCATGGGAGTGTGGTGTGTGCGGCCAGACTCAAGACTAAAATATGTTACCAATTCTTGCATATTTGGTCTGGCTAATGAATATCCCATGTTGAAGCTATTTCACTTGTAATCCTAGAAAGAAGTTGAGCTCACTTATCATGCTCATCTCAAATTCTGATTGCATTAATTGAGCGAACTCATAAGCCATGGCTTCACATGTGGAACCAAATACAATGTCGTCCACATAAATTTGGACAATGAGTGAGGCTTTGCCAGTCTTTTGAACAAAAAGAGTTATTAACACTCTCCCTGGAAAATTGGTGGTCAAAAAAAAATTGTGTGAAACGTTCATACCACGCACGAGGTGCTTGTTTTAGACAGTATAGAGCTTGTCTCAATCTGAATACTTGGTTATGATATTTGGGATCAACAAATCCCTTTGGCTGTTCAACATACACTTCTTCCTCTAGTATTCCATTGAGAAAGGCACTCTTCATGTCCATTTGAAAGAGTTTAAACTTCAGCGCACATGCCATGGACATAAGTATTTGGATAGACTCGAGTAACGCAACTAGGGCAAATGTTTCATCCAAATCAATGCCCTCGATTTGTGAGTATCCTTATGCAACCAGTCTAGCCTTGTTTCTCACAACATTATCAAATTCATCAGACTTATTTTTGAATATCCATTTGGTACCAATGATATTTGTGTGTTGTGGTCTTAGGATAAGTTCCTACACCTCATTTCTTTCAAATTATTGCAGCTCCTCTTGCATAACAGCTAACCAAAATTCTTCTTGTAGAGCTTCTGCAACATTTTTCGGTTCTATTTTTGATGCAAAACAAAGATGATTGTTTATGATCTCAAGTTGCCTTTGGGTTTTCACACCAGCGTGCGATCCGAATATTTGATTGAGAGGATGATCCTTAATGACCGGAATGTCCCCTAACAGTTTAGACACTCGTGGAGAAGTGGGTTTATCATCTGATTTACCTATTATGCACGGATCCACATCTTCATCCACATCAATATCATGACCAATTTTATCATGTTGTTGGTCATCAACAACCACATTAATAGTTTCTTGTATTGCAAGGGTCCTAAGATTATAAACCCTGTAAGCATGACTGTTTAATGAGTATCCTAAGAAAATGCCTTCGTCGCTCTTAAGGTCAAATTTTCCTAAGTTTTTTCAATCTTTAAGTATGTAACATTTACTACCAAATACGTGAAAAATACTTAACACTCGGTGGCTTCCCATGCCACAATTCATATGGTGTTTTGTTTAAACCTACTCTAAGGTAAACACAATTAATAATGTAACGGGCTTTATTTATTGCTTCAGCCCAGATGGTTTTTGCTAGATTTTTACTGTTTAACATGATTGAGCCCATCTCTTGAAGCTCCCAATTCTTTCTTTTAACTACTCCATTTTGTTGTAGAGTTTTAGGGGCTGAGAATTCATGTTGAATTCCAATTTCATCACAAAATTCTTGGAACCGATCATTTTCAAATTCACCTCCATGATTACTTTGGATCCGATCAATCATATAGCATTTTTCATTATGGAGTCGCTTAGTGCCATAATTTAGACTCGTTGTCCCTGGCCATGTGGCATCTAGTGGACGAGACAACTTCTCAACTGCTTTTGATCACATAACAATTATCATTAGTGTAGAGACCTCTCATAATCAAATTTCCTACCAGATTCGAGATCTCGCACACTTCCTTGGAGAATTTGACGTAATGTTCTTTATCGATCGCAAATCTGTGATATTCTCAACACAGAGAACATTCTCAATTTTGGGCATGCCTAATCCAACAATTATCCCTCACCCAATGATTCTAGCGGTGCTACCATCCCCAAAAGTGACCGACCCACCATCAAATTCGGTATAACTACAGACATGGGTCCTATCACCTGTCATATGCCTTGAGCACCTGCTATCTAGGTACCATTTAGCACTACTGCCTGCTTTAAGAGC
The DNA here is from genome assembly GCF_029962835.1 of Magnolia sinica. Lineage (NCBI taxonomy): Eukaryota > Viridiplantae > Streptophyta > Magnoliopsida > Magnoliales > Magnoliaceae > Magnolia > Magnolia sinica. Next base: position 48,187,883 of record NC_080585.1, on the reverse strand, counting down.
TATATGTATTACAAGGTAGTTTACTTTGTTCTTAACAACCCATTTGGATACCACCTTTTTAGGAGATGTAGAATTCTTTTTGGTTTCTCCTTTAGATGCTTTGTTGTTTCTAGGAGATTTGGATTTAGGGGCCAACTGATCATTCTTCAGATTTACCTGATTCATCATTTCTTTGATCTTTTGATTCAGTTGGGCGACTTGTTTCAGTAGCTCCTCCATTCTTTTAGTCATTTTGGGAAGAGTAGGATATTTCCTCCTTTCAATTTCTTTTTAAGGCTTTCTAGGAGGACTCCTCACATTTTGCAACATTCTTCTAGTAGGTTTGAATTTTCCTGTATAGTTTGCATCAGACATGGAGTGGGATTGTCTAAAGGTTAGACATCCAAACTTTAAATGTCTCACATCTCTAAATGCATAGCAAATTAGAGAAGCTTTTACTTGGCTTCCTGAAGCCATTGTTTTCTTAACTATGGGTGGTGTAAGGATATGGCTAGTCTTGTTACTTTCATAACCAAAACCTCTTTTATCTTTAGAGCTTTTTCTCAAACCCAATAGTCTTTCTAATTTCTCTTCACTTTGGGTAAACCTATGGCTAAATTCAACATGATTTTTTGATTTTTCTAATTCTAGTATCATATTTTGATTTTCAGTTTTTAGTTTGTTAATTTCTAATTCTAGATCATTAATTTTCTTATTTTCTATTTTTAGTTTGTTAAAGAATTTCTTGAACCATTTAGCCAACAGGGTCATCTCCTCCTTGTCATCATTTTCAGCACTATCCTCCTCAGATTCACATTTGTTCTTTGATGTTTTGAGGACAATGTGTTTGGATTTTATCAGGATTTTGAAATGTAGTTTAAATTTCTATAAGGAACTTATGAGTTCTTCTACTTTCATCTCGTTTATGTTTCTACATTCCTCAATAATGATAACTTTTGAAGAAAAATGCTCCGATAAGGATCTCAAGATTTTCCTACATATTTTTTGTACCGGAACCTTCTCTCCTAGTCCCCATATGGAGTTACAAATATCATTGAGTTTGGTATAGAACTCCATAAATGTCTCATGCTCCTCCATTTTGATATTTTCGAATTGAGTAGTTAGGAGCTGAAGCTTTGAACGTTTTATTATGTTGGCTACTTCATGGGTAGTTTCTAACAAATCCCATGCTTGTTTAGATGTTTTACACATGCATATACGTTTGATTTCTTCTTGTGAAACAACACAGTAAATAACATTCATTTATTTTACATCACATGTGACCTTTATAAAAAAAATATTATAATCGGTCCAAAAAGCCTTTTGTTTCGATCTAGATGTGGTGACACCATCATCTGATATGATTTGTTCCATAGGTATTACCACTCCATTCTCTACTACGTCCCAAACTTCATGATCCAAGGATTTCAGGAATATTCGCATTCTTGCCTTCTAATAGGCATAATTGGAACAATTAAAGAATGTTGGTCGAGTGAACGAAGTTCCCTCATTCTTAGACATATTTTCAACTTTGACTAAGGATCTCCCTCTAGGTTGTTAAGCCCTTCAAGAGGAACTCGCTCTGATACAAAATGAAATTGCGGCCTAACTGCTACAAGAAAAGGGTTAACCATAAACCTTCACAACCTATACAAGGTTACAGATTTCCTACACAAGGTCTTACGAAGTTCTACACAAGAACTTGAGAAGGACACAATACGTATTCTCCCGTCAGAGGCCTATGCAAGGACTTATTGAATTTGGGAAAACAAACTTTGAATTCTAATCCTACACAAGGAAAGGTTTTCAGACACAAGGTGGACTGTTGTACTTACCTACAAGTGAGTGAGACCCATTAAGCACATTTGATGAAGACCTTCTAGGTTGTTGAAGAGTTATCAACTCACTTATACCGCAACCGAGTGATGATGCTCCAATGTTGATGCCGAGGTTGATGGGTCAAGAGTTTTGGGCAAATCCTATTTAGGTAATGATCGGTCTTTAAGAACTAAAAAGGAATCCCAAAGGCTAAGCATTCATTGCTTCTTAGCATATAAATTTGCTAATAAAGATGGTTGCTAGAGCATCAATGAATGTCGGAGTTCATTGTTCAATCTAAGCTTTGAATATGCTAATGATTGTGTTTAAGACAAGGATTGAATGATGAACTCCATGAGGAAAGAGAGCTTGAGAAGATAGGTATTAACTACTACTATTAACTCTCTCAGAACTTTCTTCAATACTTACCAAATTTCTAAGAAACAACCCATATCAATTTATAGAATGAAATCCCAACAGTAAAAAAATGGGCAGAAAACTATCAGGTTCGATGCCATCGAAGGTTCTTCGATCCCATCGAACTCAGGCAACAAGATGTTTAAATAGTTATTGGACAGTCTCTGTCAATGCGATCGAACGTTCTTTGATGTCATTGAAGAGAACCTTTTGATGCCTTTGGGAATTTTTTAATTTATGAGCAGAGGTTGTTGGATAATCTGGGTCCATTTATGATGCCATTGAACTGACCTTCGATGTCTTCGAAGGGTGACTCGATGTCATCGAAAAAGTTAGGATTTATATCATTTTCTTGCCATACTGTTTTCGTACACATTCGATGTCATCAAATATGAGCTCCATGCCATCGAAGTTTAAGTTTCGATGCCATCGAACATGCTTCGATGCCATCGAGAATATCCGGATTTTCTTTGTTAGTTTACTAGACAAAATGTGTTATTTTTCAGAGTCATCGAACCTAAGTTTGATGTCACCAAAACTTAAGTTCGATGTCATCGAACTGGTTTCGATGCCATCAAAGAATTACTGATTTTCCTTAAAAGCTTGCTGGAGTGTTTGAGCCTATTTTTGATGTCATCGAACCTAATTTTAATGTCACAGAAACTTAAGTTGGATGTCATTGAATTGGGTTCGATGTCATCGAGAATTTCCAGATTTTCCATGTCTAGTTGCTGGACTATTTTGGCTCAAGCTTGATGACATCGAATGTAGTTCGATGTCACTTCGATGTTAACGAACATGGCTGTTTATAGATTTTTTCTTTTAACTCCAACATCCAACTTCCTAACCATTTAGCATACTTTACAAAGGTTTTTCCTAGATGTTTTTGGTCAAGTATGGGCTATGTTTTGAGGGGTTTAGGTGTAGGGCTTGGCTAGGTTGTGAGGCTAGCTTACCTTAACTTTGCAATTGAAGTTTTTACCCCTTTAAGTCTTCAGTCTTGGGTCTTCTTTGGGTCTCACTTGACTTTAAGACTCAAACTAAGCACTAATTGACAAATTGATGCAATTTCAGTTAGCCCCACTACAATGTGTCTTCTTCATACTATCCATCAATTTTGACAGCTCTTTTTAGGGCTTGGGCCCAAAAATGAGGTAGATCCAAATCTCAGGTGGACCACACCACATAAAAAAGTAGTGATTGAACGCCCACCCTTGAAAACTTCTTAAAGGCCACAGTAATGTTTATTTTCCATCCAACCTGTTGATTAGGTCACAACAAGATGGACGAAGGGAAAACATAAATATCAGTTTGATCTCTCTTGTTTCCCAGATAAGTTTTTAGTGGTGGGTGTTCAATCATTACTGTTTCTTATGATGTGGTCCACCTAATATTTATATATGCTCATTTTTCGGCTTGTGCCCTAGAATGATTTGGAAAATAATGGATGGCATGGATAAAACACATACATCAGTGGAACTCATAGAGCTTTTTCTAACATTGACCAGCACCGAGTTGAGTATGGGAGGGGTCACCACTGAATCCAAGCCTGAGATGTTTCATCTCCCAACCATGTGTTGCATGAAAATTGCCAATGGATTTGGAGAAATTATTAGAGGGAAGTTATTTGATACTCTGGAGGTTTTATGACACTTGATACGCACGCACTTAAAAATGATACATGTGGCAAATATTGAATCCAATTAATTGAGTAAATTGTGGAAGTCATAAAGTTACAAAGTAAAAAAATGAGATATGCACCTGTTGCCATGCCTTAGTGCTAGACTTACAAGAGTTTCAACACCAGGTCACAAGTTCGAACACGCCCTTATGGTGCGAGTGCGCACACGTGTGGAGTATGCGAATGTTGTAAAACTATAATGTGGAATTGAACAGTATCACTATGCATCGAGTATGGAGATCAAATAAGTTAGATAAAAGGCGTACCTGATTCTAAAGCCATTGCAGAATTGATCGCCAGGATCTTTTGCACCTTACACCTTTAACGAATAATAGATGGGAGGGAGAGCTTACCATGTGTGTAGGATTGGGGACTCAGCCTTATTTTTATAGTTACTGAGGGTGAGGAGTTTGTTGTTCATTAACCCCAAGTGTAGGGCTATTATGTAGTAATAACTCAATGAGACCGAGGTCGAAACCACAGGGAATGGGGAACACCACCTAGAATTAATCTAAGTTTAACCGTTTATTTGGGTTTTCAATCCAGCGAATAAGTAAGGGTAGGAACAAAATATATAAAGTACTAAGGATTTAGGAATCCAGTTATAACAATCTCAGTATTCAATTTACTGATTCAATTTTCATCTCAATTGGAATCGATGTTCTATCCTATCCAATCGTAAGAGAATTCAGTTAAACCATTAATGACATCAAGAGGAATATGATTTCAATAGATTGGTTCTCTCACGAAGTATTTAGACATCAATCGCAGGGAATCAAAAGCATCCAACGTACCCTTAAGCATCATCAAATGAATCAATTATACAGATTGATTCCTTCTCTAATTTAGGTTAAACAATGGTTAAATCAAAGCATTCATTATACCTGGAGTGCACAAATAATCCAAACATGAACAACTCAAAGACTTAAAGTAAATTCAAACCAATTCAATGTAATTTCATCATTCCAAGTAATGTAATTGAATCCAATAAATAAAATATTGAAATTAAACTACAAGCCTCATCCCTTAACATTAACTAAAAGAGTATCTAATCATAGCTAACTCAGAAATAAAAGAAAAACTAACAGATCTACTAGAACCCATGAAGAAATCGAAGTAGAGGCACATTGTTAGCGCTCCACATAGGCCTTCTCTCCCTTTTCAAACCCCAGATCTGATTTTGAATAGCCTAGGGACTCATTTAAATAGTTTTGGAACTCAATCTTTCGCAATGCCTCTGCAAAGTTCGCAAATTGACTTTGAATTTGTGTAGTAACCGCGACTTTGATGGCACATTCGATGGAATCAAAGCTCCTTCGATGACACCTTCAATTGCATCGAACATTCCTTCGATGACATCAAAGGATGCATGAATATGTCCAGCAACCAACTAAAAAAATTCATGATTTTCTCGATGGGATTGAAGTGACTTCGATGCCATCGAAGTTAGCTTCGGCATCGAAACTTACTTCGACGTTATCAAAGTTTATTTTTGTAATTTTCAGAACTATGTTTTTCTGGCCTTGGAATTTTATAATATGATTTTTCTGGCACTGAATTTTTAGGATTTCTTTTCCTTAGTTTCTTCACTTCAAATCTTCGATTCCCTTCATTCCTCACTTGGTTTCCTTAGATCTTTGGCATGTGAATTCTTCATCAATGACTTCTAAATATTCAATTCTTCATTATCTTCTACTGAGCTCTAAATCCATCCTTTTATGTGCATATTCATCATAGGCTTCCGCATTAGCTCACATGACAAAAATATATATAATTAAATTGAATCAACACTTAAATGCTAGGAAAGCCAATGTAATTAAAGGGTTAAATATGTAATATTTGAGTCTTAACATTTATAACCCATCGAAACTCATTCTTCTTAGGCTCCACATGAATTTGACAATCCTAATCCAATTAGAATATTGTGCATGTAACACAGTTATATCGTACCACCCCACCATGATTCTATATTAATCACAACTTGAGTGGGGTCAACTGGTATGCCTGATCACATTGTCTAACTCTTAGGGAGATCTAGACGTTGATCAATTAAGCCCACCTTATAGAATTCTTATGCTCTTCCACTTGGGCCACATTGATCATTGTCAAGGTTTAATTTTGAAAATATTTCAAAAAACTGTTTTAATTTTGAAGAAAACATCCGAATGGTTAACCAATACAATTGTTGGATAATATAGGCTACACTTCTACAATATGGTCCATCAAAACTACTAATATCAAATCACGATAGTTATTACAACATGTAATCTTGGTGAAGTGAGACTAAGCACAGTCACAAATACCACCAGTCTTAACGACATAGATTAGGGAGTAGGAAGTATGGCAAGAGAATTACACATGTAGTGTTATTATATGCGACTATCCCCAAGAAGTTTTAGAGCTTTCAAATGTCTTCAACGAGATAAGACTTTAGTTTTACTTACTAAAAAAAATCATGCACACTTAAGGAGAAGCAAAAATTAACCTTTATATCAGAATCATCAAACTTTATGAATGATATCTCTATACATATTTGTACAAAATGAATCATACTCTACTCCCACTAACTGAATACATCTATGAGATAAATAACTTAAATGGATGTCACATGCTCCTGAAATAGCGTGATAGGGAGCCCTTTAGAGAGTAAATTTTCAATCAACTGCTTAGCGTCAATGAACTCCATAGACGTTAGATGATTATGTACTCTTTCTTTCATAATAAAATACTTGATATTGATATGCTTCGACCTTGATGAGTATTTGTTATTGCTTGAGAAGGAAGTCGCAATTGAGTTGTCACAAATAATTCTTAATGGTTTCGGGATATGCTCCAATACCCACACACCTGAGAAGAAATGTTGTGACTATAATGTCTAATTTAATGCTTTTTGAAAAGTAATGAACTCATTTTCCATAGTAGATGAGGTTGTAATCGAATATATGCTCTTTCATGACACGACCTTATCAACCATCATAAAGATGTAGCTAGAGATTGGCTTCTTAATGTCAATGTAGCCAACAAAATCTATGTTGGCATATCCAACCCACTCTAAATGGTAAGACCTTTTGTATGTGAGTCCAAAGTCTTTTGTCCTTTGGAGGTAACATAACACCTTTGCAGCTGCCAAATGCTACATCTCTGGATTGGAGAGGTGTCTACCTAACATTATAATTGTAGAGGCAATATCTAGTCGCGTATAGACTTGGGCATGACAATGCTCCCTACTACTGAAGCATAAAGAAAATTCTTCATACAATTCTTTTCTAAATTATTTTTAGGATATTGGAACTGGTCAATTTTATCGCCCTTTACGATAGGTGATTGTCTAAGAGCACAGTTTTGTATGTCATTCCTTTCGAGTACCCTATTGATATAGGCCCCTTGTGATAGGCTAAGAAGTCCGTGTGATCTATCACGGCGTATCTCAATGCCAATGACAAAAGAGGCATCACCAAATCCTTTATCTCAATTATTTGAGGTAAGAATTTCTTAGTATTGCACATCATCTTAATGTCACTGCTGGCCAACAGGATATTATTAACATATGAAACTATTATGACGAACTTGCTCCCATTTATTTTAACATAGATACACTCCTATATAGTGTTTTCTATAAAAACTTATGAGGAAATCACTTCATGAAACTTAAAGTACCATTGTCGTGACAACTGTTTTAACCCATATATGGATTTCTTGAGCTTGCATACCATATGTTATAAGCCATTGGCTGTAAAATCTTGTTTCGACAAGAAACAAATGCATTTGGTTTGAAGAATCATCTTGTTTAATCATAACAGAGAGAATAGCAAGAGAACAATCATTATATTTATTCATTTTGAGTTCATTTACATCCTTTGATTTTCCTTGATTTTAAGATAGATTATATAAAATACAAGTATTGAGAGAGTTTGAATATTAAATCTAGATATCAAATCCGACAACATTTCAGCTTGTAATTTGTTCATCCCATTGAGAGGAATATTGTGCGGATATGATCATCTTATATCTCCTTCTTAAGCATATGAAGAGAAGACCTGATTCCATTTGACCATTCCGGCAACGTTTCGGCTCTTTGTATTCATTGCCACGCAACAACATGGTGTTGCGCGACAGCATGATGTTGCGTGGACCCGCGCAACACCATGCTATTGTGTGGTCTGGCATAAAGCCTTCCTCTTCCTCTTTCTTCCTTCTCTTCTCGATACCTTCGAAGTCTTCTTCTTCTCTGGAGCTCTGATCTTCCTCGTAATCTTTGTCGTGTTCAGATGAGAGGGGGAGTGAGGTATTTATAGGCCTCCACACGTGCGAACTCTCGATCTTCGTGCTATGGGTCCACTTCTCATCAGATCTCAACCGTCTGAATCATTTTGACTGAATTGCCATTGATCAGGTGTGCGCAACCCATAATGCCCTTTGTGCAGTCCCACGTAATCAACATGGTTTGCACGAGTCCGTGTAAACACTATGAATCCTCCCTTATTTTGCATTCTTGTTATGTATCTTCTCTTGATCTTTCTTCTAACCATTCTTGAATCTTCATTTTTGTACCTCAACAGATGCGCCCTTGATCCTTTCTTTGTCCTTTCTAGGATAAAGAAGAAAGATCAATCTTCCCTTTTCCATTCTTCCTATCCAATCTTTGTTTGCGCGGACTTGCGCAAAGGTTAATCAGGTCCCATAAATGGGTATGGTTCTTCTATAAATGCCAGAACCAATCCTTCATTCTTCATTTTCCCTTTCTTCTACTGAAGTCCTACCCGTTTGGTGACTCCCCGCACAACAGACTCCCTTTGCGCTCAGATTTCGTGCAACGTGTATTCATTTGCGCGTCTCAGCCCTTCTGCGCACCTCCGCGTAAAGATATCCTTTTGCGCGCACCTGCACAAACGACCTTTCCTCAGAAATTCCTTAGTTTATAAAAAACTTGACACTTAGACTTTTTTCAAAACTTACCTTTTCTGCCTTCTTCAAGAAACCTCTCCACTTCGATAACCATCTTCTTCATCTCATCATGGCTCGTATAAAAAGAACATTCCACCTTGTGGAATCCCCAACTTAACACCCTTCTCATTAGGAATTGCTGAACCCATCATGCTTGCAGGCACCCGAGCCTTCTCCATCTCCCCCCCCAGAACAACTGGAGAGAAAGCATTTCAAGACTATCAGCAAGCGCCCTAAGTACATTAAAGAGCCCATTCTCCCCACATTTGACTTCCCCGATCATATCAACACACTACTTTCTCCTATTCATAGAGAAATCTCAATGGGTGACGTTGAAAGACCTCTCAGACATGGCCGTGAATTCGATTGGGAAGAATGGTTGAAGTTGATGACTCATCTTCAGACTATCAATTAAAAACCACCTGCGAGAGAGGATACCCCGCCCCATCTAAATCGAAGAAGTCTCATTGAAATAGAGCTAAAGAATTTCAGGAGAAGGTGAAAGAACATAACAGAAAAAGACTCTAGAACTCTTGGGAAATGGTTTGAGTCATTCAAGGTATCATGAAGTTCGATAACCCTCATAGAGAAGGAATGGTCATCATTCCTCTGAACCTCCACCATCATCAATCTATCCTTAATTGCGAACCTTCTGATCAAATAGACGGAAAGAAGCTAATGTTCACAGTGTCTTGTCTTGGGTACTAAAAGAGCCCTGTATTCTAGATGGAATTCTCTTGGCCAAGAAACCAAGGCAACAAATTGGCGAAGCTCATCCGATGAACTTCCTCATCCCTTCTTATGACTCCCACGCCTTCTTTCCCACTCATTTCTATGAAATGCTTCAGCAACGCTTTAGAGACCGTGAATTGATCTGGGGTTAGGAAGAGTTCAGGACTAGGGGTTTTCTAACTTCTCATTCTTATTATTCGGACTAGGTAGAGGCGATCTTAGCAAAGCATTCTAAAATACTGATCAAGATCGATCTATATAATGCTATAGAAGTTACCTCCCAATACTTCTATAAGGAAACTCCAATCCTGAAAGGTTTCTTAAATTACTGGTGTCCCACAACCAATTCTTTCCATCTTTCGGCAGGAGAAATGAGCATTACACTTTGGGATCTTCACCGCATCGCTGATCTTCCAATAATAGGGAAATTCTATGATGAATATGTCCTTACGAATGAAGAACTTGCATTCATTTCTTCTCCTGACCGAGGAGCTTTGATCTCAGAAATAACCACGAAGCTTTTCAAAGAGATGTCAAAATTCCCGGACATTCATAAGATCTCCCCTCTTTAATGGCTTGCACATTTTACCAGAGCATTTCGATGATTCTCAATCTATAAATCAACCACTTCTTATTATACTCATGTTTCTCATATTTCTCACCATCTTTCATTTCTTCTATAGATTCTACGGCTGCCACTCCTAAGAATTGACAGATCTTCGCAAGAAGATAAAGGATTGCCCAGAATATAGTCTTTACAGAGAACTTGCAGCTTTCCTTATTTATTGGCTAAGTGTAGTTGTTCTTCCTAGTTTGAAATGGGCAGATGCCATTCTTCCTACCGTATTCAACGTCGCTGGTGCCATGGCGGAAGGTCATAAACATTCCCTCGCTCCTCCAGTCTTATGCTCCATCTACAAGGCTCTTAGAGAAGTAGCGACTCATGTGAAGAGTCCTGCTGTTGGAGCCTCTTCCACATATACTCCTTGGCATTACATTACTGGGTGGTTAGGCATCTACTTCCCATGGACTTTTAAAGCCCTAAAAAAAGCATATATTCATCCTTCACACCTTCCTTTATAGTTCTTTCAAAAGAGAGCCATGGTTAAGAGATCATATGACTGGGTTGTCAATAAAATTTTGGCAACCGACACAGTTGACTTCTTTCAGTTCTATCTTCATTGATATATAGAGGACATGGACATGGTGGATACTGAATCGCTCTCTCCAGGGGAAAGAGCATTCTCCCTTTCCATCCGGTCTTACATCCTTCCACTGAGGGAAGGAACATAATTCTGGAGGCAACCCTATTATCCAAGTCGATTTGCCTGGCAGTTTGGCTTCAATCAAGCCATTCCTAAAGATTGCAGAATAGTTACGAGAAGAATGCGCAGTTACGGCGTTGGCCCATATAATTGGGCTATGATTTGGACGCAGTTGTTGGGTGGCCATGTTAGGTCTACCTTCTTAATCCCAGGTAGCAATCGTACTATCCGCGCTTCATACGGTTGGATGAGGTGGTGGGCCCACTAGTCTTACCTAGTTACTGAGTGCCTACCAGTAACTCACCTAATATGGATTTCTCCTCCCAATCTCAATTGTCAAAAATTCGAAGAAGGAATTGGCTTCATGCCAGAGAAGAGCCGTGCACCTTTTCCCGATGAACTCTGCAGGAGAATATCTTTAGAGGAACCAATTCATGAGAGAAAGCCTGCTAATACCTTGGAACGATGGATAAGTCACGGGATCATCATGGAGTTTGAAAATGTTCCTCGAGATCACCCCAGTAGAGTTGTTGATGATGTTGCGAAGATACCCTCTCTGATTCAAGAGGGTACTGCTGTAGCTTAAGATGATCTAGTTCCTTCTCCCACTCCGCAACCTGCTTGCCCTAGCCCATCTTCTCCAATGACTAGATCTCGAACACGTTCTCAAACTTCTCCTTCTACTCATAAAGGGGAAATCATTCCTTTGACCTCTCCGACTCTAGCTGATAAGGATCATCAATGAGAAAGCAACATAGTTTCCCCTTCAAAAGGGAAACAAATAGTGCTCGAAGAGGTAGAAGAAGAATTGGAGGAAGATACTTCATCCTCATCATCTAATGGCGGTTCTTCTGCTGAATATGACACTGAAGAAGATAATGGAGAGACTGATGAAGACGATGTTTTTAAAGAAGGGGAATTTAATATTAATGATGAAAATGACACCGTTATCAAATGTGTTTCTACTGGTGAAGAACTTCCTTCAACAATTCCTAAAAATGTTGAGACTGACACTCAGCTTGATGCTTATATTCCTACCACAATTCTAACAATAGCAGAGGATGAGGAGGAACCTTTAGATTATGGGGAATATGGATATTCGCCAAGTAAGAAGTTTCCCATAATTTTCATCATCATTTAATATTTAATAGGGTTATTATTTTATCATTATCATTATTATCTTTGTTTCAAGTACTAATGCCACTGGCGATAAGACGGGTGATATTTCAACTGAAGACATCCCTCTTGCAACACAATCTGTCTCAGTAAGAATCCCCTTAGCTCCCCTTGTTCCATAGCTCGTGAAATCATTTTCCCAACAGGACCAGTTGATATAGCAACCCCTACCACCATTGACTCTAGTATTGATGCTAGAGCTCCCTCGTTTGTTGACATGATGAAACCTGGTTCTTCCGCTACCAAAGAAGCACAACTTCCAATTACTCGTGCTCTTGTGGAAGGTATATTCATCATCTTCTTTATATGTACTTCTGTATCCTTTACTTTCATAACTTCTATTCTATTTTCTTTCTTTTACTGTCTTATAGCAAATCCTCCTCTAAGTGGTTTGGCCAGTTCTAGCTTGGTTGCCACTGTACCTGACTTGCTATCTTTTAAGAAAGTTCCCACTTTCAAGTTAACTCTGATGAGAAATTCCATGTCAGCACTGTACATATGTTCAAAGATCCTGATCAGTGGTTGGATCTGAACATCGCGATAAAAGTCCTGGATAGTGCTGCGAAGATGTCCAAAAACAATGTCTCTCTTTTGCGTGATTCTCTCGCGAGATTTCATGACTCGGTAACTGCCTTGAAGTCTGCGGAGAGCGTGGTCATTGTTCCAGAGATTTTGGAGTACGGGAGATAGCTGGTGTCCTTTAAGGAGAAAGTTTCTCATATTGCTTCTGTCATTTCTGGATATGATCAAGAGCAGCAATCTCTTCAAGAGCGATTGAAAGTTTCTAATGATAATAGAATAACTATTCAAGGTCAAATCACTCTCTTGAAGGAACAAATTTCTCAGTTAGAGATGAAGGATCGAGAAGAAGAATTGAATATAAATAAAATCTAAGAAGAGATACAAGCCAATACTTGTTCAGTTGATTTTGAAAAATTTGAGATGACCAAGAATGAAGAAATCATTGCTTCTTCAGAGAAGGAGTTAGCTGATGTTCTTGACCATGCAATGATCATTCTTGAGGCTAAATCAAAGCATTTTGTGGCTCAAGTTCAACTGAAAGAGGATTTATAAAAGCATTTAGTAGCATTGAGCATGTCAGAAGACTTGTAGAAGATTTTGTTTTTCCCGTCGTCATATGTAATTTCTTTTGACTTCTAAGATATATGAATGAATTGCAACATTTTGAGACAATTGTTTTTTTAAAAGTTTCACAATCACGATCTATTTCAAGCATATATTTACGCAATATTTATTATACTAATCTATACAGTTATACCTTAATAAGATATAATCCCAATTTCTACCATAAAATGAAATGACAATTTATCATGATTGTTAATATAACGTTTCCTATGTGGTATTTATTTTGATAGGCCGAACTAGATTTCTATTTTAGTTAGTTTGCCACATAGTTTAAGCTCCTGAGTAGTGGAGTGATCACAGTTTTTAGATTCATGAGTTGTTGGAGTCGGGTCTTACACGAATGGCCTCTGTAACTCTCCGGAATTCACTAAGCTTCTCATAGCCTGGGAGTTCACAAACCGCGATCCATCAGAGGGGCCCATTGAAGCTATCGGGGCAGTGAACTCGGTGGGTTTTACGGGCAGGGTTGGCCATAGTAACTCTTTAGAGTTCATGGGGTGCACGAGGCTACCTTAGGGTACCAAATTCAAGGCCGTCAGTCCATCGATGAGAAGGCTAAAAACCCATCCTCATGAGTTTCTATTGGAATCAAACTAGGAATCTGTGGGGTATTATGCATGGTTGGCCTATCTATGGACAAGACAAAGAACACACACTGCAGCCCACTTTTTCTTCGTCTGCCAGGTCGAACCCATTCACGGGAGGGCAGTTTCTCTCACCTTCCCTTGCGGCTCTATTGGAAATTTAACAGACGACATTGGTCTCACGTGTGATTAGCCTCCTTTTACTCTTGGCCATTTATGGCTTTTGGTAGTGATTGGCTTCATCCGCTGCCCGTATGGGTCTACGCATGTGATAGCCTTCGCGAGCTTTTTAAGGCCATTAGCTTCTCACTGCTGCCTGCATAATTTTATATATATTACTGATAAAGGTAGGTCTTAAGGGCAATTGGCCATATAGGCTTGGCTATGCCGCCGTAAATGATGAATTGCCATTGTTGTTGTAAGATTTATGTGTGGTTGGCCATATAGGCTTGCTCCACTGCCATGAATGGTGAATCGATAATTGATATATCGCCAATACTGATAATGTTTTGACAATGTTCATGGTTAAAATGGTGTATCAGCTTGGCGATGATAACAATTTCGATAAGATGACTTTGACTTTTGTATCAGCGATTAATGATGATAGCCACAGTTGCTAAATCGACAGCGATAGTTGCTAATTTGGCGATAATCATCGATGCCTGGCAATAGTTGACGATAATATCACTTTTGATGTACTTGATTTTGACATACTTGAGAATTTGCTTTTGCTTGAGGATTCGCTTTTTATTCATCCATACGGAGAAGAATACATGGCTTTGCCTTTTGAGGCTGTTTCGTCATTCTACTTGTCTTATCCCCCTTTGATTGAGAAGTATTATATTTGATAATCTTCAGAATTAAAACTGCAGCTATCGTTAGGGATAATATCTCTTGATGAAGCGAGCATTAACACGTATACCGATGCCTCACCCATCTTGATCCACAACTCATAGGCTCTATTTGAATATACTTCTATTATAATATACGAACCATCCCATTTGAGATTGAATTTGCCCCCAGTTCTTCGAGTGACCACTATGGGTCTTTTCAGCATTAACACTAAATCACCTTTCTTAAAAGATCAATGTTTAACTCTTTTATTGAAGGCGGTAGAAGTTCTCGCCTGATATAGCTCTAATTGCTATTGGGACGCAAGCCGTTTCTCATCAAGCAAGTCTAATTCGGTCAGTCTTATTCTTGCATTTTCATCGTTTATCATTGATTGGTGAATCGCCACGCTGAGTGATGTGATATGTACTTCTATTAGTATGACAACTTCCACACTATAAACCAACGAATACGCCGTAGCTTTCATCGCAGTTTTGTGAGTAGTCCTATAAGCCCGTAGAGCTTCTTGCAAATTTTCATCCCAGTCATGCTTATTTCCAGTGACGGGTTTCTTCAGTATTTTCACAATTGTCTTGTTAATTGCCTCTGCTAATCTGTTGGCCGATGGATAGTAAGGTGTCGAGAATGTGTGGTGAATACTGAATTTTTGGCACAAATTTTCTATACCTCTATTCTTAAAAGGGGTACCCTTATCGGTGATGATTCTCTTTGGGATGCCATGACGATATATTATTGCATGTCGGATGAAATTAACGACATCGCTTTTTTTGACGTTTCGCAATGCTATCGCGCTTCTATCCATTTGGAGAAATAATCTATTGTTGCCAGTATATATTATTTTCCTTTAGGCGATGGCGGATTTATGGGTCCTATAACATCAATTCCCTAGGCGGCGAAAGGCCAAGAAGTTACTAATTGATGAAGATCTTCAGGAGGCGCGTGTATAACATCACCATGGATTTGACATTCATAACATCGTCAGCTATGATCGATAGCATCTTGGAATATTGTGGACCAGTAATACCCCATTCTATGCACCCGATGGAATAGATTTCGGCCAGCTTGATGCGCTCCACATTCTCCTGAATGAGCTTCCTGCAATATTTGATTTGCTTCTTCCATATTTGGACATCGCATCAAGATTTTGGTATGAGACTTTCTGTACAATATTTCACTGCACATAACGAATCTCTTTGATCTTTGTTTGACCTGCAACCGTTGTGCTGAGTCCTCTGATAAAATATCGTATTTGAGATAATCCACAAAAGGCTAGCGCCAGTCATTTATTGTGACCTCCAAGCATGATATAGGAAGTGCTTTAGCAGCTTCAATAATGATTTCGGGTGATGGCAAGAACCTTCTTTCTTCTATTATTACTTGAAACGGACTTCAATCAGGACAGGATAAAGCTGCTGCCAGGCTAGCTAAAGCATCTGCCCTTGCATTCACGTATCGCGGTACATGTTTGATTTTAACATGATGGAACTGCTCTAGCAACTGCTATGCTCGTCGACAGTATGGTAGGAGCTCTTGTTTTCTTATTTTGAACTCCATTTTCAATTGATTTATGATCAACTGCAGTGTTTTTCTTTTCATTTCTTGAGCTATCTCCATTCCAATGATGACAGCTTTATATTTAGCTTCATTATTTATACATGCAGTACCCAATGTGAAAGAGTAAGGCAACCACTCGCCCTAAGGAGTAATGAATATCACTCCAGCACCCATTCCTGACATTCGAGAAGCACCATCGAAGTACATTTGCCATGTGTTTGGTGATTCAATTATCATCACTTGTTCATCTGGAAAGTCATCACTGATAATTTCATTGTCTGTTACGGGATGAGCTCCCAAGAAATTTGCCACTGCTTGCCCTTTCACTGCTTTTGTCGATTCATAAGTAATTGTATTTTCTGAGAGCAACAACATCCATTTGGCAAATCTTCCTGATAACATCGGCATCGTCATTAAGAGCTTTAAGGGATCCACTTGTGAGATTAAAATTATATTATGAGAAAGGCAATAATGTCTTAATTTCTACACTGTAAATATTAATGCCAAGCACACTTTCTCGATCGACGAATAATTGCATTCTGTGCCTATTAGAGTTCGACTCAAATAATAAACAGCGATTTCCTTGCCGTTTTCATTCACCTGTGCCAGTAGAGCCCCTAATGAATTCTCAGCTGCAGATATGTATAGAATGAGTGGTTTACCCTTTATAGGAGCTGCCAGTACTAGAGGCTGTTTTAACAATTCTTTGATTGAATCGAACACATTCTGACGGACTTGTCCCAAACAAATTCTGTTCCTTTCTTCATTAAATGAGAAAATGGCTGACATCTTCTGGCGAGATTCGAGATGAAACGGCGAATGTAAGCCAATTTTCCTTGCAAAATTTTTAATTCTTTCAACATTTTCAGAGGTGTCATATCTTGGATCGCTCTAATTTTTTTCAAATTAACTTCGATTCTTCTGTGTCTAACAACAAAGCCAAGGAATTTCCCTGATGCAACACCAAAAGCATATTTGGCTGGATTCATTTTTAATTGTTTCTTTCGAAGCTGATAGAAAATCAAAACTAAATGCTTGTGATGTCCTTTATGATTATCTGATCTCATCACCAAATCATTGACATAACATTCTACATGCTTATGCATCATGTTGTGGAAGATATTCTGCATTGCTCTTTGATATGTTGCGCCAGCGTTCTTAATCCCAAATGACATGACCTTATAACAATAGATCCGTAAAGAAGTCCTTAATGCTGTAGCTTCTTCATCTTATGGGGCCATTCTTATCTGATTATAGTCAGCATAGCCATCTATAAAGGACATGACAGCATATTTTGTAGTGCTGTCGATTAATAAGTCGATTATTGGCAACGGAAAATTGTCTTTTGGACAAGCCTCATTTAGATCTCTGAAGTCAACACATACTCTAATCTATCAGCTTTTCTTCTTTACTGGGATGATATTTGATATCCATTTGGGATACATAACCTCTCTGACAAATCCTACTTTTATCAGTTTACTTATTTCTTCTTCTATCAAAGGAACTATATCTGGATGGAATCGCCTCTGTGCTTGTTTGATCGGCCTCCTGTCTTTAGAGATGTTCAGCCAATGCATTGCTACTGACGGTTCTAGGCCCGAGATTTCTACATATGTCTAAGCAAATACATCTTTGTTCTATTTCACCAGCTCGATATATTGATCGGCTTCCCATTTAGGGATATTAGTGCTTATGAATGTATTTCGTGGCTCTTTTTTCGTTCCCAGATTTATTTCCCGCAAACTGTCGATCGTCGGTTGCCCCCCGTCTTCCATCTATTTCAGAGTTGTTTCAGGGTGCTTCATTATTTCAGAATCTGTTTCTATTACTGAATCAATTGTGACCATGTTTACTGAAGACTCTGCCCCCAATTCGCGAGATTTCTCTCGCTTTTTCGCATTTACCCCGATTGAAACTTAGATTCCTCTACCATAATTTAAACCAGTTGGTTCTTCATAATCGAATCCCATGTTCTTCATGATTCTGCTGCTGGCGGGACTATATCTCTTGAGATCTTCAATGTGAGTTTCTCACGACTTATACTGTTATCAGACCTTTCTTCTCTTTTTGTCTCTAAAGGGGCATAGAATTCGATCGACTTAGGATGTTTCGAACTGGATTTGCATGAAATCTCTTCAGAATGGCAGGAAACGACTTATTTCTTTTTGTATATGGTAATGGTATTGTATAATTTAATTGTAGTATTTCCAGCTGCTCGGGTGATAATAACGTTAACGGATGTTGTCCTGGTTGTCTTAAGTGTTTTGGCACAAAATAAAACTTCTTTTTCGTGTTTACTCTTTAAGACAATTCATCATTCATGGCTTCTTTCCCTATCATCTCCGCATGATCACTTTTTGGGCTTTATTTTCATCATCCTTCTCCCCTTCTATCATGAATCCATCATAGTAACTGGCATTGGCAAAAAAAAGATTCTTCTTCTGTATACGGTCTTGAATTGGCAATCACCTTATACTAAATTCCACCTTTGCAATACTTGAAGCATTGGTGCAAAGTAGAGGGTATAGTGTCGTACTAGTGCATCCAAGGCCTGCCCAAAAGGAGGTTGTATGTGGTTATTGCATTGATAACATGACAAACAACATTTGTCATTAACTCTCCTATTTCTAAAATCAATGTAATTTTGCCTAACGTACACTGCCCATTTTGATTAAAACCCTGTATCATCATTCCACTAGGGCGTAAATGTGATCGGTGATATCCGAGTTCGCTTAATACTCTTAATGGCAAAGGTTTTAATGTTAATCCGTTTTCCAACATTATTCGCTTAACCCGTTTACCGTGAATGTAACCCATGATCATTAGTGGCCTGTTATGCTCCTTATCACAAGTCAAATCGTCATCGGAGAAGGAAATGACGGGAATGCAGCTGTTTTCTGTCTCTTGTTTTGTATTTTTCATTTCTACGAGTAATGCTTTTCTAACATCGTTATCAGATAGGGCCTGAATCAGAGTGTGTCTACAGTCTTCTGATAACTGTAGTGCATCATATACACTTAGCTGAGCTGGTATAACTTTGAAATGGCTTATCACATCATAAGCCACTTTCTCGACTTCATTCTTTTCTTCTTTTTTTTTTTTCTATTATTATCGACATGCATTCCTGATACTCTTTCTCGTACCACTTCAACTTTTTATTTTTGGAGAGGACTTGCTACTCTTCTTCCCAAGCGTAATGTGATCACTGTATCTTTATTCATCTGTTCTGCACTGTTATCAGTATTCATGCTACTGCTTTCCTTCTTTTTCAGCCCTCCCTTTCTCTCGTATATAATCTCGTGGCCAGAAATCATATTCGCTGACCCTTTTCTGCTTCTTTCATTTTCTTTGCCTATTATGATCTCACCTCTATTTATCATGTACTTCAGGGTAAAGCAATTTTCTGTGGGATGTCCCAACAGACGGTGATAATGGCAGAAATTTCTTTCTTTCATCATTTCTGCTTCTTCGAGCTGCTTCGACAGGGGTAATTCTGTTGTTCCTACACTTAGCAGTTATTTCATCATGGGGGCAACATCTTCCTTCTCAATGTGAATTCTTCATGGGAATTAAGAGATCTTGGTCTCTTGTCGTTAAATCCGCCTCTATAACGATCTGACTCTTCTCTTTTTTCTGTTCTTTTCCTATTGAAGGAATATCGTTCTTCTTTTCTCGGTCTACAACATTAGCCATTAGTCTACCGTGCCCTCTTCTACCTGTCTCTTAGTAAATGCTGGCATTTTCTTCGTCATTAGTTCCAATACATGGGCTTTCATAGCCAGGTCATGGAAAGTTCTTATATCAGCACTATTGAGACCGAATACAATTCCTGTATTCGTAGAATTTAGGCACATCTTCACTTGTTGTTTTTCTTCAGGTAGCTGTTTGCATGAAGCCCCCAATGTCTTCCATCGATTTATGAACTTTTCTACTGGTTCGCCTGCTCTCTGTCGTATAGAAGCTAGTTCTGTAATGCTGACATCATGATCTGATGAGAAAAAGTTTAACATGAATGCATCCCGCATTTGTTCCCATGCTCGTATCAACTCTGGTGTTAGACTAGAGTACCATCGGAAGACTTTTCCTGTCAATGAAGAACCAAATAGCCGTTGGAAGTACTGCGGGACATTAGAGAAGTTACCCATTATCGTGATGAAGTGCATGAGATGCTCATCTGGGGACCAATCACCATTGAATTTTTGGAAATCAGGATGCTTAAAATTTACCGGGAAAGGTACATCTTCTACTTCTCTTGGATATGGTGTTCTATATCGAAACCTCCTAATATTCTCATGCTCTCTTTCCATTCTAACAGCCTCTACAGCCATTCATCGTACTTCCTCTTGAGTTATTACTCCTATCGCAGGAGTGGATCTGTGTGATTCCGCCCACGGTGGCTGAGAGCCTTTAGGTTGCCGTTCTTACTCATTCATTGCAGCCATCATTGGGAGGATTGCAATTCGAAGACTTCTGCATTCTTCTATCAGTTTTCTTTGTGTTTGTGCCATGTCAGCTGTGTGATCTTTAGTAGTCGGCTGTGGACCTTGATCGGTTCCTGCCATGCATATGGCGACTTCCGCATTGTCTGAAGAGGTAGTCATAGGAGTAGAGTATCTGGGTATGATAGGGCTTATTGAGAGAGGGGCTCCATTCGGATCTTCCATACACTCTCAGAATTCGGCTGACTGCGATGTTTCTTATTGAGGCGTATCTTGAGGTAAAACAGGGACTGTATTATTCATCGGTGATTTGCCTTTCTCTTTTCTCATCCATTGAATCTTCATAACTAGCTGCGCTAGGAATTCTTATGATGTCAGAGAAGGAAGAAATTTTCCTAGGTACAGGGATGGAGGAGCGAGTTCAAGATTATTTTTAGTTGTGTTCCATGTTATTAGTCCCCTGACTTTACGTGGAGATGAATTCACCCTGGCAATTACTACATTTCGGGCCCTTGTTCTTCAGGATGTTACAACAACCCAATTGTTATTATTCTCTTGAGTCAGTGGCGAAGCGGTTATGACTCCAGCCATAACTCTGGGCTTGTCATTTTTTGCTTGTAGTAAATTGGGCTTCATGATCTGTAAGCTAATTTGTTGCATATTTTATCACAAACCCAGTCGCTGTGAAGTAAAATTTTGTCTTCTTTATCGCGTTTGCCATTGATTTTAATTTAAAATTTCATCTTATAACCTTCAAATAACAATATAAAATCACAATTAGTATTTGAATGATAAAATATTCTATCTTAGAGATGAAGGGGAGGATGTTCCCATTGAGAGTCGCCATTTTGGCATCGGTAAGACGCCAAACTTCGATAAAGTTTTCGAAACTTTCTCTATGTTAGTCTTAAATAAGACATATCCCTAGCAGAGCCACCATTTTGTTTTAATAAGAAATAAATACATTTGGTTTGGAGGATTATCTTATTTAATCATAATAGAGAGAATAACAAGAGAACAATCATTATATTTATTTATTCTGAGTTCATTTACATCCTTTGATTTCCATTGATTCTAAGATAGATTATCTAAAATATAAGTATTGAGAGAGTTTGAATATCAAATCTGGATATCAAATCTAGCAACATTTCGGCTTATAATTTGTTCATCCCATTGAGAGGAATATTGTGTGGATATGATCATATTATATCTCTTTCTTGAGCATATGAAGAGAAGACTTGATTCCATTTGACCATTCTGTTAGCGTTTCAGCTCTTTGTATTCATTCCTGTTTCTTCCTTCTCTTCTCTATACCTTCGAAGTCTTCTTCTTCTCTGGAGCTTTGATCTTCCTCGTAATCTTCGTCGTATTCAAATGAGAGGGGGAGTGGGGTCTTTATAGGCCTTCACACGTGCCAACCCTTGATCTTTGTGCTATGGGCCCACTTCTTATCAGATCTCAACCGTCCGAATCATTTTGACCAAATTGCCATTAAGTAGGTGCATGCAACCCATTATGCCCTTTGCGCTGTCCCGCGCAATCAACATGGTTTGCACGAGTCCGCGCAAACACTATGAATCCTCCCTTGTTCTGCATTCTTGTTATGCATCTTCTCTTGATCTTTCTTCTAACCATTCTTAAATCTTCATTTTTATACCTTAACAAATCTCTAGGTTGCAACATATATACGTTCTCATTTAGATCTGCATTGAGAAATGTAATCTTTACACCCATCCAGTGCAGCTCTAGATCTATGTGAGTCATAAGAGACATTATGATTTGTATGAGTCATTGCTAAATCCTGGTGAGAAAGTCTCCTTAAAATTAATGCTTTTCTATTAGTTAAAACCTTTGATAATAAGTCTGGCTTTATATATTTTGTTATTACCCCTGGAGCCCCATTTGGTTTCAAATACCCATTTACAACTAATCATATTTATTCCTTGGGGAAATTCAATAACAGTGTCTTTTATGGATTTCAACTCATCTTTTGTGTCATTAATCCATCAAGAGGAGTTAGTACTTTGTTTGGCTTTTGAAAGGATTCAGGATCATTTTCCACCCTTATATCAAACTCATGCTTATGGAAGTATGCGATGTAATCGTCTGGAATCACAAGCTTCCCATCTCCGTGTTTTCTTAACGGCTTACCTTTTTGAGTTTGATTTTGATTTCATTCTTTAGTGGGTTATATAGAAGGTTCAACGTAGTGATCTGTAGTGAATATAGGCTTAAGTGCAGGACTAATACCCATGTGATTCAGAATGACTGTGACAGGGGTCATAGTCTGCTCTTCCTCAAATGTAAAATTCCTAATGTTCGCCCTCCCACTATTTTTAGTATCCTCAATGAATCTGGCATCCTCAATCTCAATAATCCTGATGGAGTGGGAATGATAGTAGAATCGATACCCTTTTGACCTTTTCAAGTATCCAATGAAGAAATAACGTATCGTTATGGAATCAAACTTCCTTTCATGCAGGTTATACACTTTAGCCTCAGCAAAACATCCCCAAATATGGACATATCAAAGACTTAGTTTTCTCCCATTCCACAACTTAAAAGGGGTTTTCTTTATAGCTTTGTTAGAGACCCTTTTAAGGATATGATCTGTAGTTTTAATCGCATCACTCCATAAAAATTCTAGCAATGTCAAATTACTCATCATGCTATGCACCATGTCCTTAAGATGCGATTGCACCTTTCAGATATAACATTCTACCCTGGAGTTCTAGGCATGGTATATTGGGCGATAATGTCACAATCTTGTAGGTATCTAGCAAATGGTCTTGGGTTGCGACTTGATTCGTCATATCTGTCATGGTATTCACCAATATGATTAGATCTGATGACTTTAATATTCTTATCGAATTAATTTTCAACTTCAACTTTATATATTTTGAAAGTATATAGGACATCTGAATTTTTATTTATAAGATAGAGGTACTAAAATGAAGGTACTCATCTGTAAAAGTGGTATTTGTGTTCTTTCCAAGATGTTGTAATGAATGGACTACAGATGTCCATATGTATCACTTCTAAGAGTCCTGCACTTCTAGTTACACATTTCTTTCTGATTTTAGTTTGTTTATCCTTAAATAATATGTGCATACTTTATAGTCAGAGAAGTCTAGAGGATGAAGAATTCTTTCTTACACTAGCCTTTCCAATCTCTCATGAGAGATATGGCTTAATCAATTGTGCTACCAGATTGAGAAAATTTCAAAATATAGTATTCACATAAATCCTGTTTTATTTTCATGCTGAGCATTCACATTATAGATGTGTGAGGCATTTGAGTCCAATTGGTACATATTATTAAACTTAGTGTTGTTGATGTAGAAACTTGGTTAGTCTTCCCTGGACCTTCGTATACCTGCACAAGGGATAAAAAAAGAAGACCTTGTCTAGTACAGGGGACCCTCCGATGCCTAAGTCAGACAGGGAATTTGGGTCTGATCATAAACAGGGTTTTAGGCTAGAAAGTATGCATACCTTTCACTATTGGAGGGACTCTTATTTATAAGTGAGGGGAGGCGGTGGCAAGTGGAGATTTCCCTGTTTAGTAGGGGTGTGTTGTAGCAGGATTTGAATCCTGTACTTGTCATGAGGATCTTTCGGGTTTCTTGGCTAGGGTCTCTGGCAGACCCGTATTACAATCGATTCCTTAGATCCTCGGCTGGGATCTTGGGTAGACACTGCTGGGATCAGGTCAGAACTAGTAGAAGAAAGGTTGTGTCTACCTGGGGTTATGCTGACCTAACTCCTTTAGCAAGCAACAATCGACTGCCTTTTGACACAGGGCCGACCAGTGGGTCTTCCGACCTATTGGCGAGTTAATCGTGCTTGACCTCATCTCCAACTCTGTCTAGGGCTAGAGGTCAAACCTTTTAATTGTTTCTATACAAAGTCCCGACTTGACCTTATCTTTTTGGTTAGCTCATTCTTCCCATAACGGTATGCTCCCTACTTCTGAGCTTCGAAGAGGGCTCGAGAAGTAGGCAGGTCAGTCTAGGTCAAGTCAGATTTTGCTTGTCATTAATGTGGGGTAAGGCGTCATGCTCGGGAAACGAGGCATATTTGTAATCATGATTCACTGCGTTTGAGGTGGCGCGTCGTGGCTCGAGGTCACGTGTGCTGTTAGGACGCCTTTTCGGTGCTCGGCATATTGGGTAGTCACGCGTGGTTTGTCCTTAATCGCGGAGTTGTGCAGTGAGTGGTTGCGCTCCATGTGTCTAAGCGAGAATGTCGAGGAGTCATTTTTCATCTGTGCATTGAATACGAGCATTAAGTGCTCGTACGAGCAAGCCTGCTATAAAAGGGGATGCCCTAGTATCATCCAGGGCTATTTGACCCTCTTGTTTCGTTCATCGTCCTTCTCCGGCATAGGCAATTTTTGATGAGGTTTCAATCTTTCCTCCTTGGTGAGCCTCACATTCATTCTTCTACTCCCCTCCCCATCTCTTTCTTTTTCATTGGAATTCCAGTTTTCGACAGTTTTCCTGCTTGGAGAATATGTTTAGATCACCTGATCAGTGGGGAGGGGCATTCCGACGTGATGATGGTGGGGTAGATGAACTTCGCTCTATGTCGAACCCACCATCACCGTTAGTGGTAATGAGTGACGGGGATTTTTAGGCATCCCATTAGTCGCGGATGGCAGATCGGTCCTTGGCCGAGCGGCCAGAGGATGCATAGGGGATTGCCTCAGTGAACGAAGAAATCAGTGGGTCTTCGTCAGAGGAAGAGGAGAAAGGGGCGGTAGGGTCTTTGCTGATGGAGACCGACCTGGTGCGGATCAGGTTGGGGTATCATATTCCTGAGTCTGTGGTACTTCGAGCTCCCACACCAGGCGAGCTCTCAACCTAACCCCATAACAGAGAGGTGGGCATTTTTCAGGTCGATCTCTAATGTGGGTTGAGGCTTCCCCTACAACCCATCGTGAGGAGAATTCTCGTATATTTGGGGTTAGCTCCTGGGCAGCTGATCTCTAATGCTTGGAGAGCATTGGTGGGGTATTCATTCTTTGGTCCAAGCTCGACCAACCAGAGCTTACCGTGAATAAGTTTCTCCACCTATACCAGGTGAAATCCAACCTTTTCCATGAGAGTTGGTACTATTTTGCTGCTTGGCCGAGGACTTGTAAGTCCCTAATCACAGACGTCCCGACCTTAAATAAGAATTGGAAGGGCAAGTGGTTTTGGGCGTTAGGAGATTAGGAGGTTCCAGGAACTTTCGGGCTATGCTCTAAGGTCCCGACCTCCTTCTCCAAGCTAGGTCGGTATATCTGAGCTACTTCTTCTTTATTTCTTTGCTTTCTCCATTTTCTAACTGTGATCATTCTTGGCAATTCTGCCCAAGTATCTGGCAGGGTGAATGGGGAAGTTTGTGTTTGGATTACTGAAGCAAGATTGATAGACTCCGAGCTAAGGTCTTGGAGGCATCTTGTCATGCTCGAGTTGTTTCTCAAGTCAGGTCTCGTTCTATCCATAGCAGGTATAACGTCGAGGGGTAGTTGAAGGACTATTTCACTCTTGCATGTTGGTTAATCATTTCTTTTTGTTGTGTAGGGATGCCTGAGAAAAGGAGTCACAAATGCAAAGTCCCCTCCCTGGCCGAGGTCGCCCAGAAGTAACAGAAGCTAGTCTTAAAGAAGAAGGGGGCGGCTGGTTCATTGTCTTCCACTGGTCGGGAAGTCGCGGATGATGTCCTGACCATGATTCATACTACCATGTCTTTAAGGTGGTAGGGATTGTGGTAGGGGTGGCCCCTGTCTTTGAGTGTCGACCTTCTAAGGTACAGGGTGTTGTGGAGATCGAGAGTTCGCCTCGAGTTGAAGGCCGAGATGATGGGGGTCAAGGGTCGTCCAGGTCAGCTCGTGCCTCAATAGAGGGCCTTCTGCCCTGGGTAGAATGACATATTCCAGATGCCAAGTTCACCAGGATGATGGATATGCCTCCAGGTGACGTCGTGGGGTAGTTGGCGAAGGTTCTCCTCTGGGTAAGTTTTCTTTCACAATTTTCTTTCGTCATTTAGTAGTTTTCGTGTCTTCTAACATGAATTTAGTTTCAGTTCACCCCTTCTCTCATTAATGTCCATCGTGAGATATTGCATGACAACGCAGTGTATAGGGAGGCCGAGGTGGCGTTGCTGCAGAAGGGCGTTAAAGCCCAATAGCTTCGCTCCGAGAATGCCACTCTGAGGGCTTAGGCGGAGGGGGTGAATCCCGCCTTGAAGGGCTATGTGAAGGGGGCGTTGACCGATTTGGAGGCATCCAAGAAGCTCCTTGTTGAAGCTCTAGAGAGGGGTGCCTAGTGGAAGTCCGATCTCGGCGAGTTGAGGCGTGAGTACAACACGAAGATGAAAGAGGCTCTGGCAGCTAATCAAGTGGCTTGGCAGCCACCGTAGAGGAATTCGAAGCCTCCAAGGAGCTTGAGGAGGATAGGGATGCTCTTTATGGTCTTGGATATGAAAACTGCCTAAAAGATATCGAAGGGGTGCATCTCGAGCTCGACCTCTCTGCCTTTGAGGTCGACCCTTCCTTAGACTCCTCTCCACCGACTGAGGACTTGCCTTCTGAGCATCCTCCTCTAGTAGAGCCCTAAACTTTTTTTCTTTTATGCATTTTTATTTTGGCTATGTACCTTCCTCAGCATATTAATGAAAGAGAGCTTTTATCACAATGTTTATGTACATTTTTCAATTTGTCATTAATTAGTAGATTGATCTCTTAGGTTGTGCTAGGGCTTAAGTACAAGCCCTTCTCGTATACTGTGTGGTTTTGATGATATTTCTTATTTAGCGGTCTGACCTTTTCTTTAAGGGTTGGACGAATGGTGAGGGCTATTTCTTCCTTGCACTAAGGGAAGTCCTTAGTAAGCCGTGTGGATTAAGCTATTTGTAGACGATAAGTAAAAATTATCCCGACCTTAGAATTTTTATCGTAGACCTTGAGAAAAGCATGCATGTTCCGACTTGGTTGGTTGCTATTTGTAGATTCAAAACAATAGAAAGTAGATTTTGCCCTTAAGCCTGGTCAGCTTTTATGCATAATAAATCTTTAGGTGCTCCGCATTCCATGGATGTGGCAGGAGTCATTCCACCATGTCTTCGAGCTGATATGTTCCCGATTGGTTCATGCTTGTCACCTTGTTGGGCCCTTCCCAGTTCGGTCCCAGGGTCATTGAGTCAGGTTCCTTTGCATTCTGGAAGGTTCTGCGGAGGACCAGATCTCCAGCCCTGAACCTCCTCATCTTTACTCTAGAATCGTAGAAACGGGCGACCTACTATTGTCGAGTTGTGACTTTTAGTTAGGTTCGCTCCCTTCTTTCTTTGATCAGGTCCAGGTTCATTGTCATCTGCTTGACGTTTTGACCTTCATCATAGGATTGGGTCCAAGCAGTCGGGAGTCCGATTTCGACTGGGACAATGGCTTCAGCGCCAAAGGCAAGGAAAAAAAGGAGTTTCTCCTGTGGACACCTAGGCAGTAGTTCAGTACGCCCAGAGAACGTGGGGAAGATCTTCTACCCAGGCTCCTTTACCTTATCGAGCTTAGTTCAGAGGTGATTCTTGATGATTTTGTTGACTGCTTTGACCTGTCCGTTAGCCTTAGGTGCCAAGGTGACGAGTAGACGTTTCAAATTCTGAGGTTCTTGCACATACCTCAGAATCAGTCATTGTTGAATTGCTTCCCATTATTTGAGACGATCATATGGGGGATCTCGTCTCAACATATGATGTTTTTCTAAAAGAAGTCGATAATTTTTTGCTCGGTGATCTTGGCCAGGGGCTTAGCCTTGGCCCACTTAGTGAAGTGGTCGATCGCTATGACCGCAAACTTGGTTTGCCCTTTGCCATTTGGTAGAGGGCCGATGATGTCGATCCCCCATTGTGTGAAGGGCCACGGTTCGGTCATGGGGGTCAACTGCTCAGGGGGCTGATTAGGTATGGCTGCAAATCCCCGACATTTGTCATATTTCTGAGTTTAGTGACTTGTGTTTGTCTGAATGATTGGCCAAAAATATCCCTGCCTGATGACTTTATGAGTGAGAGCACGGTTGTCGGAGTGGTTACTGTAAATGCCTTTGTGAATCTCTATTAGGACATACTTGACTTTGTCAGGTTGGAGGCATCTGAGGTAGGGGAGAGAGAATCCCCTTTTTATGCAAAGTGTCCCTGACCATGGTGTACCAAGCAACCCTGGATCGGAGTCTTCGCACTCTAATCTGTCTTCAGGTAGCTTACCTTCCTTGAGGTAGTTGACTTTTTGGTCCATCCAGGTCAGTTTCGAATCTATCGGGAGGACCGTGCCTGGATCAGGTCTCCTGATGCTTGATTTGGTCAAGAACTCAATTGGGATCTATTTTGGGATGTCATCTTCGGCCGATGTGGCCAACTTTGCTAGCATCTCCACTTTGGAGTTATTTGACCTGGGGATGAAGTTGATATTGCACTTCGAGAATTTGCAGATAAGCTCTCGGGCCTTTTTCAAGTAGGCCTTCATTATTTCTTCTTTGGCTTGGTATTCACTGACTATTTGGTTGACGATGAGCTGTGAGTTGCTGTGGACTTCCAAATGCTGGGCTCCCATGACTGCTGCCAGCCTGAGCCTAGCCAATAACACTTCATTTTTTGCTGCGTTGTTTGATGTTTGGAATCCAAATCTTAAGGCATATTGTGTGAACGTCCAGTCATGAGCCTCAAGGACTATCCTGACCCTGCTGCCTTTAGAATTAGATAAACCGTCGACATGTAGTGTCCATATTGGAAGATCTAGCTCGCCCGTCCAATTTTCGGGCTGGTCGATCTAGATGTCAGGGCTGGTCTCTAGGTTGTTCTTGGAAATGAATTCAATAATCAAGTCAGCCATTGCTTGTTCTTTGATGGCGACTCAGGGTTGATATTCGATGTCGAACTCGCTGAGCTCGACGTCCCATTTTGTAAGTCTCCCTAATACCTTAGGTTTATGGAGTACTTGGCAAAGAGGTTGGTTGGTTGAAACCATGATGTTATAGGCCTGGAAGTAAGGCCGCAGGTGATGGGATGAGATGACCAAGGATAGGGCGAGCTTTTCGATGTATAGATATCTAGTCTCGATGGGGACCAGGGCTTTACCGACGTAGTACACCAGCAGTTGTTTCCCCTCTTCCTCCCGGATAAGGGCCGAATTAACCGTTCTTGTCGAAACGGCCATGTATAGCAGCAATGACTCCCCGTACTTGGGTTTGGAGAGCAATGGTGGCGATCTCAAGTACTGTTTGAGCTGTTAGAAGACAAGTTCACATTCCTTTGTCCATTTTGGCTTTTTTTTCCATTTTAATTACTTGAAAAAGGGTGACATTTATCTATGGCCCAGAGACAAAATGATTGAGGGCGGCTATTCTCTCGTTGGGGCATTGAATTTCCTTAATCATTTTGGGTGAGCTCATGTCTAGCAGAGCCTAAATTTTATTGGGGTTCACCTCTATTCATCTCTAGTTGACTAGGAATCCAAGGAATTTTCCTGAATTGACACCAAAGCTGCATTTGCTCAAATTCAATTTCATCTGGTATTTTCACAGAATTGCGAACATCTCTTCGTGGTCATCAATGTGGTTGGTGGCTTTGATGCTTTTAACGAGCACGTCGTGGATGTAGACTTCCATGGAGCATCTAATCTGCTTAGCAAACATTCTGTTGACGAGTCGCTGATATGTGGCCCCGATGTTTTTCAGCCCAAAGGGCATGACCTTGTAGCAGTAGAGACCTTTGTCAGTGATGAAGGTCATCTTTTGCTTGTCGTAGGGGTGCATAGAAATTTAGTTGTATCCCGAGTAGGCATCCATGAAACTTAGAAGTTCATACTCAGCCATGCTATTAACGAACTGGTCGATCCGTGTGAGGGAAACACTATCCTTGGGGTAGACTTTGTTCAGGTCAATGTAATCAAGATAGACTTGCCACTTCCCATTGGATTTTTTCACTAGAACGACATTTGTTATCCAGTCTGGATAGTAGATTTCTTTAATGAAGCCTACTTTGAGGAGTTTTTTGACCTCTTCTCTAATGATGGAGTATCTCTCAAGCTCAAACGCTCTCTGTTTTTGCTTGACTAGTCGGTAGTTAGGGTCGACGTTTAGTTTGTGAACCATTATTTTTGGACTGATGTCGGGCATGTCCCGACTAGACTAGGCAAACACATCAGGATGTCGCTAGAGGAGATTAATCATCTTGTCCTGTAGTGCTGGAGTCAACGATGAGCCGATTTGTACTGTGCGGGTTGGGTTAGATTCGTCGAGCAGGATGGTCACGAGGTCTTCCATTGGGCATCCTCTTTCAATTGAGTCCTCCCGAGGATCGAGGGAGGTGATGGTCATCTCTTGATGCTATGTTCTTAATGCCATGGAATAGCATTTTTGACCCTCTTGCTGGTCTCATTTGATTAGCCCGGTGTTGTGCTCAGTCAGAAATTTCATCGCGAGATGGTATGTTGATACCATTGCTCGTAGAATGTTGAGAGAATGTCGTCTAAGGATGACATTATAAATGGAGGGACAATCAACCATAAGAAAGTCAATCATAGTCGTTGTTTGGTTCTATTCTTCTCCTGCCATGACTGGGAGCTGAATAGATCCTTCGGAGGTGACTTTGTCCCCTGCGAATTCAAGCAGGGGGGTCTTGACAAGTCGGAGTCGAGACCTCTCAACCCCCATTTTGTCGAAGGCTTCAGCGAAGAGGATGTCAATCGAGTTGTCAGTGTTCACCAATATCCAAAACACCTTGCAGTTGGCTATGGTCATAGTCACCATTAGTGCATCATCATGGAGATGGTAGACACCTCGGGTGTCCTCTTCAATGAAGGTCAGGATGCCACTTTCTGTTCCTTTGGAGGCTTACTGGTGACATGGATTTGATGCTCCAAGCAGCAGTGACTAATACTTCGAACATGAGCTCTTTGAGCTCGGTTTAAGTCTCCTCCCTAGGCGGGCCCGCTAAAGATAGTACGGATTTCCTTGGTAGGTTCATTGTTGATGGGTTACTCATTTTTTTTGGATCTACTTGCTCTTCCCTCCTGTTGACATATTCCCGCAAGTGCCCATTGTGGTGAGGGCCTCGATCTCCTCTTTTAAATCGAAGCAGTCACTGGTTGAACGGTTGTGATCGCAGTGGAAGTGGCAGTTCTTCTGCTTGTCCCACTTGTTAGCATCAAATTTCATCTTGTTTAGCCACTTCATCTTGTTTAGCCACTTGAGGATTCATTTGTCCTGAACTTCCATGAGGACCTATTCCAGTGTTGCATTGAGAGGGGTGTACAAACTGAAACTGCTCTTAGGTCGCTTGCTCTGGCGCTAGCCTCTAGTCGGCTCGTCATCTTTTCTCCTTTTGTTGTTATTGGTCAAGGTCATTTCTTCCTTTGGTCACTTTTTCCTTGCTGAGCTTCCCTTGTTCCAAGCAGCCTTCCATGAGCTGAAAAGCTCTTCAGCGTTGGAGTATTTTTGGGCTTGATTGAGGAGGTCGGCCAATGATGTTGGTGGGGTTTTGCTGAGCGAGAAGAGGAACCTCCTTCTCTTACGCCTCCCATCATGGCAGCTAGGGAGGTCTCTTTTGAGTGCCCTTCTGCTTGCATTACTTCCAAGTTGAAGCGTTTAATGTAGTCCTTCAGTAGCTCAACTTCCTTCTGGATAATAGTGAGGAGGTGAGTATTCGGCTTGAGCCTCTCCTTTTCTCCTACAAAGTTGGTAATGAATGCTTTGCTGAGTTGTGTGAATGAGCTGATAGACTGTGTCTTCAGTTGCCGAAATCACTTCCAAGCTGCTCCGGTTAGGGTTAAGGAGAACGCTCAACACATGACTATGGTTGATGCACCCTGAAGTTCCATCTAAGCCCTGAAAGTTTCCAAGTGCTCAGTCGGGTTGGTGGTCCCGGAATAAGGGGTGATCTGTGGCATTCAGAACCGGGGTGGGAGCTGAGCATGCATGATGTCGGTGGTAAAAGGTGGCTTTATATCTTCCAGTATTACTTCTACTGATGTCGGGGTGTGTATGCAGTAAGCCTGTCAAATGTCACTGATCTAACCCTACAATTCATTGAGCTCGACTTCCCACGGGTCCCCACTTTCGGCCATTGCCTTGACCACAGTTTTGGGAGCTTTGTTATACCTCTTTTTTTCCAACTCATGGCGTAAGTCAGAGGCAGCCAGCACGGCAGTGCCTGAAACATGGGAGGGTACCATCGTCGATATTTCGATCTGCCTACTCTAGGAGCTAGCAGGTGGTTTAGGTGGGGTGGTAATTTCTGTAATTGCTCGAGCCACTACTTCCCCCGTCCCCTGGATCGGGGGAGGGTTTTGCTATTTTAGAAGTCGTCTCATCGAGTTGATATTGTTAGTCAGTGATTCGACTTGTTGTTCAAGTGAGATGAGTCATCCTCCTTGATTCTAGGATTGTTGTGTCGGTCTCACCAACGCAGAGTTAGCTTGAAGTTGGGAAGATGAATCCTGAAGATCAGCAAACTGCTCTGGCAGCACAAGGTTAGGCGCAGTGGCAGAGGCATGAGCTTTCTTTCTCCCTTTTGCCTTTGTTGAACCTTAGTAGATTATGAGAACAACTTTAAATGTTGTTCCCACAGACAACGCTAAACTGTTGATGTAGAAATCTGGTGGGCCTTCCCTGGACTTTTTTGTACCTGCACAAGGGATGGACAAAGAAGACCTTGGCTAGTACAGGGGAACCTCTGATGCCTAACTCAAACAGGGAATTTGGTTTTAATCGTAAACAGGGTTTTAGGATAGAAAGTATGCGTACCTTTCACTATTGGAGGGACTACTATTTGTAGGTGAGGGGAGGCGGTGGCGTAGAGGAGATCTCCCTGTTTAGTAGGGGTGTGTTGTAGTAGGATTCAGATCTCGTATATGTCGCGAGGATCTTTTAGGATTCTTTGCTAAGATCTCAGGCAGACCCGTATTATGGTCGATTCCCTAGATCCTTGACTAGGATCCTGGGTAGACACCACTGGGATCAGGTCGGAACTAGCAGAAGAAGGGTTGTGCCGACCTAGGGTTATGTCGAGCTGACTCCTTCGGTGAGCTACATTCGAGTTCCTTTTGGCATAGGGTCGACTTGTGGATCTTCCGACCTACTGACGAGTTGATCGAGCTCGACCTCATCTCCAACTCTGTCTAGGGCCGAAGGTCTAATCTTTTTATCGTATCTGTCATTGTCTGACGAAGTGTACAAAGTCCTGACTTGATCTTATCTTTTTTTTTGGCCCATTATTCCCATAATAAGTGTCATTGCCAACCACATTTGAATCATAGTAAATATTAAACTTTTCATTTTTAAATTTAGACATATAATCAGATTTATCTAAATGAGAAATTACGACTAGATTGTGCCTTATGGAAGGCACATAAAATGTATCAAGTATATCCAACGTATGTCCTGACTCTAACCTAATCATACATACTCCAATTACCTTTATGTCCACTTTAGCACCATTGCTCATATATATTGATCGCTTTGTATTAGTTAGTGGTTGGCTCTGCAGCATATTATATATGAAATTAAAAATGTGAATGGTTATACCAGAATCTATCCACGAGGAATCATCCGACACATTAGTTAGATTGAACTCAAAATAGACCAGGGCATAATCTTTACCCTTCGCAATAGCTTGAACTTAATGAAGTCTATTTTGAGATGGCTTGGTTTCTTATAGATGACGGAAGTATACTTCTTAGCTTGCTTATTGCTCATGATTATGGGACACATATTGAGAATCCCCGTTTGTAATAATATCAAATTTCTACAATATAACAATATATATAAACAATGGAGATCATACCTACATGCGATGTGCATGACAGAGATGTTTATAATGTTGATATATCGATGTCTATCTCCTAAGTCAAGAAGTCTCTCCTTGATCTATCCTTCTATGAGAGAGTCAAGATAGCCTAACGTTTAATCCTATGGTAGATGCTGAGGAAGATGTATACCATTCACACAAGTGGACTATATGTGAGGACAATATAGGAGGATGGAGTGGATCTTCGCTTCTCTCATATTTTCTCTCTTTCCTCATATTCACATGTCCCATCGGGTGGCGATGTTCAGGGTTATCTCTTCCTCTCATCTAAGATAGGATCATATAAATAATGAGTGGTTAGGGCTTCAGGGGTGCACCTAGTATGGTGCTCGCCACCTTACAGATTTCAGTGTAATCCACTATGAAAGAAGCCCGTCAATCTGCCTCATCTATGCATATACTCATGATTTAATCCCTCTACTATCATGGTATATCCACTAATGATAATATCTCATGTCAATAAAAAAATATATCATCAGATTTGGGCCATTAGGTTATCATCAAGTGTGATCAAAATAATTTTAACGGTTAAAAACATTTGAAAGAGTGATTAAAACATTCAAAGTGCTGGGACTAGCGAAAAAATCAATTCATGAGTCGTTGATCTATCTAGATTAAAGCCATGAACATATTCCTAAGTAAACCAATACATCCCTTTTTGGTCTGTGTAAGAATCAATAGCTCTTAATGGAAGTACCTGGCTATGTCCACTTTATTAGCCCTTGCATGGACCTTATGAGAAGAGCCAAAGCTGATTAGTCAAGATCGTGACCCTTACACATCCTCAAATCTAAGGATCAAACCATCTTTTATTCATCATCAAGTCCTGATCTCACGATCACGGTCCAAGTTAATGGATCCCTTGACTGATGACTTGATCTCGATCCACCAATGTGAGTGACTATAGGCCCGAACGTGGATTTTTTTATTTATGAAACACTCACACTCTTGTGTAGCGTAAGGGCAAGGCATAAATCGACATGAAGTCAGCTCCCGATGGTGGAGATTGTCCATCTCGACCCAAGTTAGTTCCCTCATACAAGATTGTTATACATTTGCATGAATTAATGTCCATAGGTGAGTCCCACGCACCTATGACGGTCATTGTCTAACAAGGTAGTAAGATCTATGGACCACGACTCTCCAAAATCAATAACCGTCATGTCCAATCTTAAGTTCTTAAGGATTACCAAAGGAATCGATTCTCAACAAACCCAATGATCATAAGATGAGAGCAACACTAAATCTTTCTAAGGCATATCTCATGTCCAATTTATGACCCATGGTCACCATAATCAACAATTGAGATCCGTCCAATCGCATCTACGTGGCTAGTGGATAAGGGCATAAATAGTTTTCTAGGGCACTAACTTCAACACACTAGCTGTAGGGCTTGAAATTTATTACTCAGTATTTTCTTTCTTTTTCTATTCCCATTGTGCCCTTATTTAAAAGCTCTAAGTTGTGCACTGTGTATTATTACCTATCTATTGATCTTCTCTTCCTCTTGAAGGCATTGAGAATTTTGTTCATTCAATATTTACTTCCCTTTTTAAGTGTTATAATTGATTTAAATTAGACCAAACTAAGAAGGGATAGAGTTTGGAACTAAGAAGACAGACTTCATCTTCTATCTTTAGGTACAATGCACAAAATTTTGAAACTACATCATAACCCTAAATGTACTCTTAAATATTTCTGCAACCGTAGTAAGATGCACTAGTCAATTTATGTAGAAGTAATCTCGTCTCTACTTTATCTAAAATTTAAAATTGGTTTCCTGTTTTGGTTAGGAATTCCTTCGCATTGTCGTGTCAGGTATGACACCCTCCAATGTCTTTGAAATCGAATGCTTCATGATTTTGAGAAATATTTTATTAAACTTGAGCTAAGCCCTGTAATATGAGATCTCTAACTTTGAATTGGTGTTAGATAGCTTAGGAGGTTTACCCTCTTCCAAGGAAAGGTCCAAGTCTATGTAACCTAAGATAATCTCGATAGATTCTTTCCATCTGAGATAATTAGCTTCAGTTAAAGAGGGTACATAATTGTATTGAATTGGAATGTTGGAAAAGTTCATAGTTAATATAAATAGACATACTCACATAAATTAATAAACATGTTCCATTTAAGCAATACATGAACATAAACTAAAGAAAGAAAACAAGTATTTCTTTTTATTTATTGATTGAAGCCTTTAATCAAATTACTTAGAATGATGATGAGCCTACTTCATCGATTATGGCAAGATCCTGACGTATGATCACAACCATTCATTTGGGTGGTAGTCACAAAACACAAGTGATTTTACTAAATATGAAGTTAATCAATGCTGACATAAATCTAAGATGCCAAATAATTTTAGGTGAGATTGATCTTTTAAACTTATATTACCAACATTAATTACTCCACACAACTCATATCATATCAAACGATGATGCCTCGATGTTCTAATCACCGATCACTATGAACACAAACACATCCTGATGTAATCTTAATATCATGTGAAGAATTACCGAAACTCATATACATGAGTCTAGAATAAAAATAATTTACCGATTAAGGTCACTTTGGTGGCTAGCACACCCAGTTCCAACCTTCAAATCCTAAATTCATGGAACGCTTCATGGACCCAAAATTTCATTCACTAAATCCAACAATCAAGTTCATATCTTCACCAACTCATTGGGATTTTTAGCTCACTCCTTTATTGTGGACAATCAGTTTCAAGTGATGATTTAGATGAGATGTTTCTAGAGGAAGAGGGATTCTAGAAGTTACTTCAAAGTTATTTTCTTATTTCATATTTGAAGATTTAATGTACTAAAGTCTATGGAGTTGACTACTTGATTTAATTAATGAGGACTTATTTTGTAGAGTAGAGAGTAGTGATTGATGAATTAAACATGAATATTATAGTTATGACGATGATCTTATGTAGATTAGTTTCTTAATATAAGTAATGAATGAATGTGAATGCGAATATATAATTGGACATGAAAGTGCTGAATAATTTTAAGCATTTGTTCATTATTTATCTTACACCCTCGAACTCGGGACTAGAGTCCCTATACTCAGGTGCCAAATTTTAGGGTGTGATAGGGAGAGAGAGAGAGAGAGAGAGAGAGAGAGAGAGAACTGAATTCTGATTTCCATCGGGGAATGGATGTTGTCCTTACTATTGATGTTTAAATTAATGGTGGCCATGGCCATTGGTCAACACAACTGGTGTTAGCAGGGAGAGAGCCTATTTTAAAACCCTTGACAAAAAAAAATCCCTTTCTCTTACCCTCTTGTATTAAGCTTTCCATTGAAAAATACTCAATCTTGATATGACCTATAATGACGGCCATTGTCGCTGTCATAGTAGATTCCAGAGGTGACAATGATGTAGTTGTTGTCGTGGATGTTGAACATAGTAAGGGTAGGGACATTGTTATCGCTAAAGATGATGATCACCATTAATGTTGGCATAGCGGACACCAAAGAATATAGCGGCCATTGCCACTATTGTAGTAGCACCGAGAATGAGGGAGAGAAGACAACCATATGGATGTTTTAGATTGAACCCGGACACGATGGATTGCGTAAACGAACTCCATGATGTAGATTTATCGATGAAAATCTCCTAACCAAAGGAATCTCTCCTCGATCTTTTACGGATGAAGGGATAACCCAAGAGAGAATCTGTAACATCTGGTAAGGGCCAAAGAAACAACAATCATCCACTTCAGTAGACCAGAGGGAATGAAAGATGCATGCTAAGGAAATGATGGAAGGGGAGATATCTCACGTTTTCACTCTTTTCAATTCTTAAAAGGGTAGAGCGTTGATGTAGAGTGGGTCACAGATAATTTCATAGCCAAGATGGACTAGAAAAGGCTCGATCGGAGACGGAGATGATCCAGATCATCAGAACATAAAACAGACATATCTCACAGACCAGAATGAGTTATCGGATGTAAAATATAGATTTTGGGGTAGGACGAGCTACTTTAGCCACCTAACCCCGCTATGCCAGGTTATGTAGGCCGAATTTGTGAAATACCATCAGATCGATGGTTGTTTCCCTATTTTAATTCTGTTTTTACTAAAAATAGTAAGTTTTAGTTTGATTATAACTCTTCATCCGTTGGGCTTTAGGAGTTGCGCTCAACATGAAAAGTGCTTAGAATAATTAGAAAAACAGCTTGGTGAAGCCAAATAGGACACTTACTATTTTTGGTTGAAAACCTTGTGCACTAGTAGACATTACGACCATCTATAAATGGTAAATTTAATATTTATAGTAAGTTGCGAATTCTAAGAGTTTTAGTTGTAGTTTAATTCTAAAATTTCTTCAATTGCTTAGTAACCATATTTAAAGGGTTGTGAACTTGTTTATTTCATTCATCAATCAATTTCAAATTTTATAGAATTTATTTTCTATTTTCTTGTTCTTTTCCTCATGGATTCAAGGAGTCTCTGTGAGGAGTTTAGAGAAGTTCCATGGATTCGGAATAGTTATCCCCTTGAGGAAGATGGTGCTTGACCTCACGTCCTTCCCCGCGTCAGTTTGGTATCAGAGCGAGGCTTTTCCTCGGATCGATGGCTTCTAACGACAGGTTGGGCAACAATCCTGTGGACGGTGCTCTATGTGATAATCTTTTAACAACTTTTGAAGCAGCATAACGAAAGAATCGGCAAGCCATGCAAGGGCTGCAGGCTTCCATTGATGGCATGGCAGATCGCAAATGGAGGCTGTAGGGTAACTCTATATTCATGGTGATAATCCACCACCAGCTATTACTGGAACTCGTAATCACCCTGATCATGGAATAGTGCTAGCAATGAACCAAAGGAACATTCCCGAGGAAGGAGGATCCAACGATGAGGAGGTCAACAACATAGTCCTCCAATATCCCAGACAAGGTAGCAATCAAGTAGATCGGACAGATCAGGAGTTCAAGATGAGGGTTGATATTCCTAGCTTCAATGACCAACTACACATTGAGGATTTCCTTGATTGGCTTTCTGAAGTTGAGCGATTCTTCGCCTATATGGACATCCCTAAAGTAAAAAAGGTTAAGCTTGTAGCCTACAAGTTGAAAGGCGGAGCTTCAACTTGATGGGAGCAACTACAACTCACATAGACGAGACATACGAAAGTACCAATCCATGCATGACAGCGGATGAAGCAACTACGATCAGGTACTATTCCAACAATAACAAAATTGTTAGCAGGGTAATCAAACGGTGAGAGATTATGCATAAGAATTCTACCTCTTGGCGGTGCTTAACAATTTGGCTGAACTTAATCGTAGTAAGTTGCTCGATTCTACGGTGGGTTGCGTATGGTGATACAGGATCAGGTCCAGATACAATCTATTTAGACGATGAATGATGCAATCAAGTTGGCTACTTGAGCAGAAGTGCAACTTGAACTTCCCAACACCCATACGTATCCTACCACTAGGGTTGCCACGGCAGATCCATCCCAAGGAGCTCCACAACCCAGGGGGGAGGAGCCCTTAGGAGTACGCAC
The DNA here is from genome assembly GCF_029962835.1 of Magnolia sinica. Classification (NCBI taxonomy): domain Eukaryota; kingdom Viridiplantae; phylum Streptophyta; class Magnoliopsida; order Magnoliales; family Magnoliaceae; genus Magnolia; species Magnolia sinica. Next base: position 48,147,927 of record NC_080585.1, on the reverse strand, counting down.
TCAACCTCCTACACCCATGAACCAAGATTAAGGAAGTAGGCAAGCTAGGCCCCAAAGGAGCGTATCGATTACTATTAGCTCAAGTAGGATCCTGAACCCTTATGCTTGTCCAAAGTCAGACCATTGCTTTCATTATGGCCAGTCGGGTCACCTATCAAATAATTGTCCCCAACAATAAGTAGCAAACCTCGCCATCAATGATGGTAGTGCTGAAAATGCCAATGAGGATCTAGGTATTGAAGAACCAAAGCACGCCACAGTAGAAGACGAGACAGATGAGTTAGGTTGGGTTCAGTAGGATCATAGAGAATCGCTCGTTGTGAGGCGACTATTGTATGCATGAAGGAAAGAAGTACACCTGCAACAACATAACATCTTCTGAACTGGGTATAGGTGAATCGAAAAGTCTGCGATGTGATCATCGACAATGGGAGCAGGAGAACATTACATCCATGGTAATGGTAGAAAAATTACAATTAAAAACAGAGTGCCATCCGTCCCCATATACAATTGGTTGAATCAAGAAGGACAGTGAAACAAAGGTAACTGAACAGTGCACCATATCCTTTTCAATTGGCAGGCATTATAAAGATGATGTAGTATGCAATGTGGTTGACATAGAGGCATGTCACATACAACTCGGTCGACCTTGGCAATCTGGCCTTTACGCCGCTCATAAAGGGCGAGATAATGTGTATATTTTTGTTAAGGATTGTCAGAAAACTATATTGGCCCCTATGGATCTAGAAAGTTCTAAAGTGGAGGGTTATTTCATCTTAACCATATAAGACTTCATGGAGGAATCCAAAGAAACAAGATAGGTCTATGCACTAATTGTAAAAGGAAAAGAACTCGATCCCACTAATATCCCTGATGAATTAAAACTCTTACTACAAGAGTTTAAAGAAATTTGGCCTGATGACCTTCCCGATGAATTACCTCCCATGCGAGACATCCAACACCATATTGACCTTATCCTTGGGTCCAGCTTACCCAATCGTCCTCACTATTGGATAAGTTCGAAGGAGTATAAAATTCTGTAGGGGCAAGTGGAGGAACTGATTCGTAAGGATCTTATCCGAGAAAGCATGAGCCTATGCGCCATACCTGCTTTATAAACTCGTAAGAAAGATAGGAGTTGGCACATGTGTGTCGACATATGAGCCGTCAACAAAATCACCATAAAATACAGGTTTCCCATACCACGGCTGGACAATATGTTGGACATGCTTGAGGGTGTGAAATTATTCTCTAAATTGGATCTAAGGAGCTGCTACTATCAGATTTGAATATGGTCAGGTGATAAGTGGAAGACGACCTTTAAGACCAATGAAGGGTTGTACGAATGGATGGTTATGTCCTTTGGTCTTTCGAACGCACCTAAAACGTTCATGAGGTTGGTGAACCAAGTTCTAAAACCATTCATTGGGCAGTTCATTGTGATATATTTTGATGATATTTTGATATACAATTAAGACAGAGCCACCCATATGGAACACCTCAAGAAGGTACTTCAAGTGCTCACTGAAAATAAATTGTATCTCAATTTATAAAATTGCAGCTTTATGACCGATAGCCTATTGTTTTTGGGCTTTGTCATGACATCTATTGGCATTTGGGTGGAAGAGAAAAAGGTGAAGGCAATCAGAGAATGGCTAGTTCTTACAAACATTCACGAGGTATAGAGCTTTCACTAATTGACGACATTCTATTGTCGGTTCGTGAAGAATTTTAGTACCATTATGTCTCCAATCACAGATTGCATGAAGAAGGTGCAGTTTCAGTGAACTAATGAAGCCAACAGGAGCTTTGCTTAAATTAAGTACATGTTGTCCATAACCCCGGTTCTTATACTTCCCAACTTCGACAAACTATTTGAAGTCGAATGTGATGCCTCATATGTTGGAATTGAGGGAGTTTTTTCTCAAGAAGGTATGTTGGTAGCCTTCTACAGTGAGAAACTTAGCGATACACGCAAGAAGTGGTCTACATATGAGATCGAATTGTACGAAGTGGTCCAGGCACTGCAATATTGGTGACACTATTTGATTCAAAGGGAATTCATACCTTACACAGACCATCAAGCCCTCAAATTCATTAATAGCCAAGCTAACATTAACCATGTGCATGTTGGGTAGATTTCGTTTTTGCAGGAATTCATGTTTATGATGAAACAGAACAAAGTAGCGGATGCACTGAGTCGCCATGCAACTTTGTTAGTCACTATGAGTAGTGAGGTTGTTAGGTTCGAGCACCTCAAGGACCTATATGCCGCATGCCAAGAAGGTCTCCCTGGTGACCTATATATGCAAGATGGGTTCCTTTTTAATGGGAATTGACCATGCAATCCCAAAAGTTCGTTAAAGGAGCAGATTATTCAAGAGCTACATGGAGGTGGCCTTAGTAGACACCGTGGACAGGACAAAATGCGAGCACTTGTTGAAGAATGGTACTAGTGGCCACAATTAGTACGTGATGTGGGTAGAGCGGTGTAGTGTTGTCATGTTTGCCAAATCTCCAAGGGGCAGTCTCAGAATACAGGCCTCTACATGCCGTGACATGTACCCGACGACCCTTTGGAGGACCTATCAATGGACTTCGTGTTGGGTCTCCCACGAATACAGCGTGGCATCGATTCGGTCTTAGTAGTGGTAAATCGTTTCTCAAAGATAGCTCACTTCATACCATACAAGAAGACCCTCAACGTGACACACATGGCAAATTTGTTCTTCAGAGAGGTCATGTGGCTACACGGTGTCCCCAAGATTATCACTTCTGACTGTGATACGAAGTTCATTAGCCACTTTTGGCGGACTTTGTGGAATCGGTTTGCGACACGACTTCAGTTCAGTAGTACCTACCACCCACAGACCGACGGGCAAACTGAAGTTATGAATAACACGTTGGGGAACCTCCTTCGATGTATTTTAGAAGTCCCCATTCTAGGTTATTTTTGCCAAGTGCCTCGCCACACACTAGACTTAGTTCCTTTGCCCAAACTCCCAGGTATGAGTGTTGCAGTAAAACATATGGCAGACAGGATCATGGGCATTCATGCTTAGGTATAAGACAAATTACACGCCTTGAACGACAAGTACAAGGAGCAAGCCAACAAGCATCAGCGATGAAAGGTGTTCGAGGTAGGCGACCAAGTTATGATCCATCTATGCATGGAGAGATTTTTGACTGGGACGTACAAAAATTTGAAGAACACGAAGATTGGACTGTTGCTGATGCTCCGAAAGATCAATGATAACACTTACGTTATTGATCTTTTGGGTGACATGGAGATCTCGCGGACTTCCAACGTTGTAGACCTGATCGAGTATCATGAACCGAAGTAGGATGAGAAGTCAAGAACGAGTTCTTTTGAAGTGGAGGAGATGATGTAGAGCAGGTCACAAATAATTTCTTGGCCAAGATGGACCAGTAAAGGCCCAATCGAAGACGGAGATGATCCGGACAGTCAAAACTTAAAACGGACGTATCTCGTAGACTAGAATGAGTTATCAAACGTAAAATATATGATTTGGGGTAGGATGAGCTACTTTAGCCACCCAACCCTGCTATGTTGGGTTGCACAAACTAGATTTGCGAAATACCATTAGATCGATGGTTGTTCCCCTGTTTTAATTCCATTTTTACTAAAAATAGTAAGTTTTAGTTTGATTATAACTCTTCATCCATTAGGCTTTAGGAGTTGCGCCCAACATGAAAAGTGCTTAGAATAATTAGGAGAACAGCTTGGTGAAGCTAAATAGGACACTTAATAATTTTGGCGGAAAACCTTGCACACTAGTAGACATCATGACCATTTATAAATAGTAAGTTTAATATTTATAATAAGTTGCAAATTCTAGGAGTTTTAGTTGTAGTTTGATTTTGAAATTTCTTCCATTGCTTAGTAACCCTATTTAAAGGGTTGTGAACTTGTTTAATTCATTCATCAATCAATTTCAAATTTTATAGAATTTATTTTCTATTTTCTTATTCTGTTCCTCGTGGATTCGAGGAGTCTCTGTGAGGAGTCCAAAGAAGTTCCGTGGATTCGGAATAGTTATCCCCTTGAGGAAGACGGTGCTCAACCTCACATCCTTCCCTACGTCAGACGTCCAATTGGGGGGGGGGGGTCGTTTCAGCTCCTCTCTTACTCTCGTGATGGAATCTCCTCTACAATAGGATAATTAAATAGATTAGAGATTAGGGTTTCATGAGTACACTTAGTATGATGCACCACCACCTTACATACATGTATCCTACTATGAATAAAACTCATTAATTCATCTTAAACATGAACATGCCTATAATCTAATCCTTCCATTGTCATGGTCATTCACTCATGATCTAGATCTCATGTTGATCATCATGTGAATCATCATATATAGGACATAAATATCATCAAGTGTGATCAAAATGATTTAACAGTTAAAATAAAATTTTAACAGTTGGTAACCTTCTTAAACCGATTAAATCCTTTCATGTGTTGGGCCTTGTGGAAAAACTGCTTAATAAGTCCCTAACCTATTTAGATATTGCTCTAAATAAGTCTCATGATAAACAATGTATTCCTTAATGGCCCGTGCAAGAATTAATGAATCCTGATTGATTTACATAACATCAACTACTTTCGATGGCATATAGGAAACTTGTAAAGTGAGCTAAAGCCATCTATTCAAGATCCAAAACCCTTACATATCCTCAAGTCTAAGAATTTATCAACTAATGTGTACCTCCTTCATCACATGATCACAGTCCAGGCTAATGGGTCCCTAAAGTATTGACTTGAACTTTGATCCACTAATGTAAGTGTCCAAAGGTCCATACCAGAATTTCATCTCCATGACACAGCTGCACTCCCACATATGGTAAGGGCTAAAGGCACAATCAACACTAAGTCATTCCTGATGGTGTAGACCTTCCATCTGGACCCAAGTTAGTACCCTCACATAGGATGATTGTATGTCTCAAAGAATGATGTCCATAAATTTGTCCTATGCATCTTTCCTAGTTATGGTTCATCAAGGTACTAAAATATATGGAATATAACTCTCCCTAGTCAATGACAAGTGTGTCCAATCTCAAGTTTCAAAGGACCAGAGGATGTAGTGCATACTCCTCATACAACCCATAAAGAATAAAATTAATATAACATTATTTATTCTAAGGCACATAGCACATGTCTAAAATGACCAATAGTCATAAAAAATAATAGTTGAGATCGACCTTATCTTATCCACATGGCCAATGGATCAACATGCAAATTAGTTTTATAAGGCACCACCCCAACAGGCATCCTCATGGATGATGGCATAAGATTTCACAAAAAAACTTGCCGAAAATTTTCCATAATTGATGCATAGGAGGCTTTGATACCAAATGCAACACTCAATTTGCAAAATATAAGATCGTCGGTATATAAATTATGGAGACAATGAAAAACTTAATCTAAATTGCTTGCCTAAATGGTAGTAGATTTTTTGGCTGAGGATCGATGAACTTGATCTTCCACACCTTACTCACTTTTCAAAATCCTTCAATGGATCTTGGATTTTTTGTACATGTGGGTGAGGGGGCCAAGACCTTTATTAATAAGAATGAGGCCCGGAGTAGCTTAACCCTTCACAAATCCTCCTCTAAAAGACTCTCCACTAGGTAGAATCCAAGTCTATCAAAAATATTGTGTAGAATTCAAGTTTATTTGAAATACTATGTATACGATGCACGATCCAAGTGCACAGCCCCTTATGTATCTAAATCAATCACATCTATCATGGGGCCCACCGATATGCTCAATCCAAATATCCAACAGTCAGATTATCCATTTCATTGATCACATGGGTCCCACCTAATAAAAGTTTTACGTCCGTATGATTTTAAATCCACGTTGCCAAATGACCCCTACGCTTATTTGATTATATGACCATCTGGTTGATGGACATGAAATGGATGGTTAAAAATAAAAAAGCATATATAATATTCTTGTTTCAATAAACAAATGTGCACAACTAAGAGGTTATCATTACTTAGCAAATCTAATTTTTGGAATATCGTTCAATAAGAATGGGTTCTAAAATTCAGAAAATTCAATTTTAGAGTGCCTCGCATACACCATGCCAAAGGATCAAATTATTCCCTCTTTGCAACACGCAAGGAAGGAGGAGAGGGGGAAAGGTATGTAAGGAGATACCGACGCAGGGATGAACGTGATGAGGTCGATCACCATCTTCCTTAAGGATAACTACTCCAAATCCATGGAGCTTCTTTGGACTGCTCATAGAGACTTCTCGAATCCATGAGGAAAAAAGCAAGAAAAATAGAAATAAATTCTATAAAATTTGTAATTTGATTGATGAAAGAAATAAATGAGTTCACAACCCTTTAAATAGGGATACTAAGTAATGTGAGAAATTTCAAAATCAAACTATAACTAAAACTCTTAGAATTTACAACTTACTATAAATAGTAAAATTACTATTTATAGACAGTCGTGATGTCTACTAGTGCGAAAGGTTTTCGGCCAAAAATAGTAAGTATCCTATTTGGCTTTACCACGATGTTCTCCTTATTATTCTAAGCACTTTTCATGTTGGGCGCAACTCCTAAAGCCCAACAGATGAAGAGTTATAAGCAAACAAAAACTACTATTTATAGTAAAAATGAAATTAAAATAGGGAAACGGTCGTCGATCTGATGGTATTTCACAAATATGGCTTGTAAAACCCGACATAACAAGGTTGGGTGGCTAAAGTAGCTCGTCTTACCCCAAAATCATATATGTTACATCCGATAACTCATTCTGGACTGCGAGATATGCCTAATTTAAGGTCTGATGGTTCGGATCACTTCTGTCGTCGACCGGGCCTTTTCTGATCCATCTTGGCCCTGAAACTGTCCATGACCTGCTCTACATTAGTCCCCTCCACTTTAAAAGAACTTGTCCTCGAATTCTCATCCTGCTTTGGTTCATGATACTCGCTTAGGTCTGTGACGTTGAAAGTCCATGAGATTGCCATGTCATCTAGAAGATCAACAACGTAAGTGTTGTCATTGATCTTTTGGATGATTGGTACTAGTCCAATCTTCTTATTTTTTAATTTTTTATATGTCTCGGTCAGAAATGTAACATCCCAAAATTTCATGGCCCGAGTACATACTCGTGCTTGAGAATTCCGGGTGTAAATATTGTGAAAATTGAAAGTATTAAAATCATACCTTGTTTTTTTTTTTTTCCATTTAAATCACATCTAGTTACATTCACGAAGGTAACCATTCATAAGAATAAAATCAATTGTATTTCTTAATCTATTAGAATAAAAAGCGTACAAATAATTCTTTAATGCACTCTCAGTGGGAGCTTATTACATTATTAAAGTCTGCATCGAAAAATATATTTAAATGTAATGTTATCCTTCTCATTTATTCTAAATAATCTTCTATAGAGTGATTAACGTCCACATCTTTGGTTTGTGCTTCTCCTACAATGTTTGTATGGTTGGAGAAGGTCAATGCCCTACTCATAGTGGTGGTTATCCTTTAAAGTTTACAATAATTTTAGTAATTTAAAAGAATAAGAAAAGGGTACCGATACATCTCATACTCCGCAAATACAAGTAGTATCAATATGCACAAAATATTCTATATGAAATGCATACCTAGCAAAGTATGTGTGGAAATCTCTCTTTGCGCAGATGGACCATAATTTGGTTGCCTACCTTGAACATTTTTTATCGTCGATGCCTTCCGTTGCTCCTTGTACTTCTCGTTCGAGGCATGTAACTTGATCTGCACCTCTACATGAATGCCCATGATCCTGTTTGCCATATATTCTGCTGCAATACTCATGCCTGGAAGCTTGGGCAGAGAGACCAAGTCAAGTGTGTGGCGAGGCAATCGTCTGTAAATAATCTAGAACGAGGATTTTTTTGTCGAGTGGTTCACCATGTTGTTGAATAAAAACTCTGCTTAAGATAAGGCCAAATCCCACTACTTCAGTTTTTCTCCTGAAATACATCGAAGGAGGTTCCCAACGTGTGATTCATAATATCAGTCTGCCTATCAGTCTGCAGATGGTAGGCACTGCTGAACCAAAGTCGTGTATCGAATCGAGTCCATAAAGTCCTCCAAAAGTGGTTAATGAATTTCGTGTCACAATCAGAAGTAATGGTCTTAGGGACCCTGTGTAGCCGCACAACCTCTCTGAAGGATAGATTCGCCATGTATGTTACATTGATAGTCTTCTTGTATGGGATAAAGTGTGCCATCTTGGAGAAACGATCTACCACCACGAACACTGAATCCATGCTACATTGTGTTTATGGGAGGCCAAGGATGAAGTCTATAGATAAATTCTCCCAAGGGTCGTAGGTATAGGTAGCGCGTTGTAAAGGCCCGTATTCTGAGATTGCTCCTTAGAAATCTGACAAACATGATAACATTGTACTGCTTTTCCCATATCACATACCAATTGTGGCCAATAATACCGCTCCTCCACAAGAGCTCACATCTTATCTTGCCCGAGGTGTCCACCAAGGCCACCTCCATATAACTCCTGAATAATCTACTCCATTAGAGAACTTTGGGAGATGTGCAATTGATTCCCTTTGAAGAGAAAATCATCCTACATATGTAGGTCATTGGGATGACCTTCTTAGCACTTCATCCAAGAATATTTGAAGTCATCATCCTTGGTATATAGCTCTTTGTGATAGTCGAAGCCGACCACTTCATTGCTCATTATAACAAGTGGTGATGCACGATGGCTAAGTGTATTAGTCACCTTGTTCTGTTGCCCTGACTTATACTTCATGATGAACATGAATTTTTTTTAAAATGCAACCCATCTAACATGCACATGATTCACATCAGTCTGACTATTAATAAACTTTAATGCTTGATGGTCAGTGTACATAACAAACTCTCTTTGAATCAGATAATGCAGCCAATGTTGCACCGCATGAACAACTGTGTACAACTCAAGCTTATACGTTAACCACTTTTTTCGGGCTTTGCTGAGCTTCTCATTGTAGAAGGCTACCGGCCCACCTTCTTATAATAATACTCTTCCAATTTCGACATATGAAGTGTCACACTCAACCTCAAACAGCTTGTCGAAATTAAGAAGAACCAAGACCGGTGTTGTGGACAACCGATGCTTGATCTTATGAAAGATCTTGTCAGCCTCATCGATTCACTAAAATGGTCTCTTTTTCATGCAATCTTTAATAAGTGTGATTATCATACTAAAATTTTGCATAAATCGACGATAGAAGGTCGCCAACCCGTGGAAACTCCTTACTTTATGAATGTTTATCGGGATTAGCCATTCCATAATGGCTTGCACCTTTTCATCATCTACATGGATGCCCATTGATGTTACAAAAAATCCTGAGAACAATAGGCTGTCCGTTAAAAAACTACACTTCTTCAAGTTGAGGTACAACTTGTTAACTTGTAGGACCTGCAGCACCTGCCTGAGATGTTCCTTGCGATCTATCTCATTCTAGCTATATATCAGGATATCATCAAAATATACTACCACAAATCAGCTAGTGAACGATTTTAGCACTTGATTCATTAAATGCAAAAAAGTGTTTGGTGCGTTCAATAGGCCGAAGGGTATGACTAGCCACTCATACAACCCCTTCTTGGTCTTGAATGTTGTTTTCTACTCATCACCGGGTCAGATACGAATCTGATGGTACTCGCTTGTCAGGTCTAGCTTAGAGAATACCTTGGCCCTTCTAACATATCGAGCATATCATTCAACCACGGTATTGGGAACCGATATTTGATGGTAATTTTGTTGATTGCTCGGCTGTCGACACACATGCGCCAGATCCCATCTTTTTTTATGTTAATAATGCTGGTATGGTACATGGGCTATGCACTCTCTCAAAAGACCCTTACGAATTAATTTCTCCACTTGCCTCTGAAGTATCTCACACTCCTTTGGATTCATCCGACAATGAAGGCGACTGGGTAGGCTAGCCCTAGGGATGAAGTCTATGTGATGTTGGATGTCCCTCATGAGGGGTAATCCACTGGGTAAATCTTCAGGTCATAATTTTTTAAATTCGTTTAGCAATAACCTTAAACTTGGAGGAATGTTTGAGGGCTCTGATTCCTTGCCCTTCACCACTATGGCGTATACCTCGCCGATTTTCTTAGACTCCTCCATGAAATCCCAAATGGTTAGGAGGGAACTCCCCTCTACTTTAGAGGCTTCATGGTGGTTCTTTGTTGCCATAGGAGCAATGATTATTTTTCGACTATTCTTGATGAAGATGTAAACATTATCTCATCCTTGGTGGGTTACATCACGGTTGACAACCTCACAAAGTATTTGATCCTTATAATTTTTACCAATTGAAAATGAGATAGTGCATTGTTCAGTTACCTTGGTCTCATTCCCCTTTTTTATCCAGCCAATTGAGTATGGAGAAGGATTTGTGTCGTTGGTAGCTACAACTTGTTTGTCATCACTCTTGAGACGATGTTCTCATTACTGCCACTGTCTATGATTACATCACAGACTTTTTCGTTAACAGTGCACCGCGTACGGAATATATTGTGTCATTGTGGATGTAATTCCTTCCATGGGTGTACAATAATCGCCTCATAACTAGAGATTCGCCATGCTTGCTCATCCAATCATCGCCATCTGCTCCTTCCTCAGTGGCTTGTTCATGTTCATCAAAGCTAAGGTCTTCTTATGCGGTCTCACCTTCAGTGCCCACTTTATTTATGGTTAAGTGTGCTATAGGACGTTGAGGATATGTGTTTGATAAATAGCCCAGTTGGCCACATCGGTAATAATTGTTTGACCTTGGCCGAACATAAGGATTTGGAATCCTACTTGGGCCTGTTGTTGTGGGTGCTACACGTTGAGGTCTAGATGAGTCGCTTCTCGTATCACGGTTTGCGGTTGCAGGAGGTTAAGGACGTTCTCTTACTGGTTCTTTTCCTCGTGCAGCACTGGATCCTGCGTGGGATCCGTTATAGGGGGTCGAGTTGAAGGATAAGGCCGAGTAGGAACTCTTGCAAGTTAAACTGCTTCATGCACGGTCCCGACTGAGTGTATCCGAACTTGGTCCTCAATCGTCGATCGTAGCCCACCTATAAATCGTACTACCTTCTATGATTCAGTTTCTGATAGGTCGTTTCACGTTGTCAACCACTAGAATTCTTCAGTGTAGTCGGTGGTGGTTTAATTCCCTTGTCGGCAGTTTTGGTATTGCTAGAATAGTACTTGCTCATAATCTCTAGGATGGAATCGTGATTGAAGAAGGTGTCTCATTCGTGGCTATGATGAGATGGGTGCCTTATTCTATTGGGCACGTGAGACTTATAATTACTCCCACCATGCAGAAGAACCAAATTTTAATTTAAAGGCTACTAATTTCACCTTTTTATGCTCTGGCACGTCCATGTAATCAAAATATCATTTTACTTCGAATAGCTGGTCGAGGAAATCTTCTGTGCATAATAAACTGTTAAAACTAGGAAGTTCAACCTTGCCTTGATAATCTCTTTCAGCATGATCTAGATGATCGCTTTCAGGAATTAGTTGTCGGGCAAAGCCTTCATTAAGGTCCTCGTCGCTAGAACTTAAATCATCTAGTATAGTAGCCCTACAATTTATCATTGGTACTGCTCTACGAAAATTGGGGTTATGTCGTACAGTAACCATAGGTGATGGAGCATCACTTAGGGCTCAGGGTGGAAGTAATGTATCCGCAAGACGGTCGAGGATTGCTTGCAGCCCTTGCATGGTCAACTGACTCTCTTGGTGGAAAGCTTCAATTCTTTCCAATAAATAATGAATCTCTAGATCACTGTCCATGAGATTTTGGTTCATACCTTCATTGTTTGCCATCGGCCTGAGGAAAATCCTCGCTTTGATACCAATTGACGTAGGGATGAATGTGATGAGGTCGATCACCGTCATCCTCAAGGATAACTACTTCGAATCCACAGAGCTTCTTTGGACTCCTCACAGATACTTCTCGAATCCATGAGGAAAAAAGTAAGGGTCTAATACGTCCTGTGCTCCACTAACACGAGGGTATTAGCATGCGCAAACAACCTACATGAGATATATGCCTAGCAAAGTGAGTGAGGCTCATCATACGTAGTGATCATCACAATGTGGAATACAATTTATAAATAACCGACTCGACCCGCATCTCATAATTATGGATATTCGCCAGCATGGCCAACGCTACCGTGGATTTACGAGAACTCCTTAGAGCGCACAACACATGACTTGGGTGAATTACACGCAATGATTTGTTTATGGAGCGATTATTTGTGATATTTAAACCTGAAGTGATGTGATACTACATTTGCAAATTACACACATCGATTTGTACACCACTACCCGAAGGCTCAAGGACTTACGTGCCCCAAGAGGGTCTCTACCCAGAGCGCATTACGTCCATGATAGAATATTTGAATTACTAGTTGTGATACATCTTACACATCACTTGCACTTATAGAGAATATAAACTAAATCATAACGAATATAACTGAATCTGAATCATAAAGAATATCAACTAAATTATGGAGGTTCTGGAATAGCAAAACACATGCCCAAGCTATAAAGATAAACGGCACGAGGCCAAAATAATAAAGAGAAGGGCGACGATGGTTAACTCAACACAAGTGGCAATGGCCAATCATAATCAGAGAAGACTGACAATGGTCAACTCTATAATATGGAGAGTGGTATTATTCAACTCAAATACAGAGACGAGTGGTAAGGCCAACTCAATAAATTTGATAAGGCAGGGCAAGGCATGTATCCATGGCCTTACATAAATTTAGAGAAATCCCTTATAATTGACATGATGTTATAATCCCAGCAGGGTCAATAATTGTAATGATAATAATTGAATCAATTGATAGGATAATTCCCAGAAAAATATTATTTCACATTGTAAAAGGCACGAAAGAGGCCATAATTGATGGTGAAATATATAATAGCATGGAAGATTTAAAGTGATATGCAAAAAGGCCAGATAAATTACATGTAAAGGCAATATCATATTCATGAAGGCACATATAAAAGTAGGATGTTTTTAACGGCTTAAATTAATGTAAGCTCTGTAACGCCCCGAAAATTGGGGGTCGAGCAGAAGCTCAAATCCCGAGTTCCAACGCATCACTTATGCAATATAGATAATGATGTTTAAATGTTGTCCATATTAGTGCATTAAACATCAGTGGGATTATACTAAAACAACATATCATACTCCAGAGATAATTAAGTTAAGTAAGCGGTAGATTGAGATCAGTATATAATGTATAGAAGTGTTTCTCAATCCCTAGAGTATGAGTATGTTACCAGGCCGAATATATACATGTGTTGATATAAAATTTATAAAATACAAAAATGTAAATGTCCAACTAATCCTTATAGTCCCTGTAATCCCATCGATCACTACGTGGTCTACATAGACCCGCATGATAGCTCAACGTAGGAGAATTCTTCCTCCTCGTCTATGAAATCCCAATCAGTAGCATAGACATCGTCGCCACCTGCATCTACAAAAGAGTCTGGTTGGTGTTTCAAAACACCGCCCCAGAGTGGGAGTGAGTGATCAACTCAGTGGTACTATAAGGCAAAGGTTAACATGTCATCAATTTAGTCAAGCAGTAATGATAAAGCAATACAACAAACATTCCCTAACTATGGTTAATGCAAGGATGATATATGGTAATGATGCATGCCCTCACTTGCACTCCCTCAGCGACACCATCTCACGGTCGCACATGCTACTCCCACTGTGCCTACATCGCCAAAGCACATGCAGAGTGGTGCATGCACGTGTTAGCCGAGTTCTTGATTAGGCCTATTCATACAACATATTCGGGAAGCTAAGGTACCTCCCTTTATATCACTTACCCAAACGATGATCCATCTAGGGTCGTCAATCCTAGTTAATCACATACGACAGACAAGTTATAGGGCAACATCACCCCTAATTTAAAAGCAGTGGATAGGCAAGTTCACGAGTTTACACTCGAGGTCACTACGGGAAGCTCGTCACCATCCGCGTAGGCCTATTTTATACTCAAGGTCACTACGAGAGGCTTGTCACCTGATCGTAGGCTAACAGCTCGAATACAGTGTCCCATACCATCGTATTCGGCTTACGAGTTTGGGTTGCTCACTGGTCACAACAAGGAGTCTCGTCACCCCAGCGTAGGCCAACAGCTTGACCACAGTGTCCCATACCACCATGCCCAGCTCATGAGTCTTAGCGGGTCATAGTACCAAGGTTAAACGAGCTTTACATTGGTAAGTGATACCTTAGATTCAAGCAGTAGCATTCATACATGGTAAACACAAATTAGGCCAATTAGGTTACTTGACAAGTTCGATTGGTATGAGCGTATGCTAAATTAATCGACATAGAGCGCATATGCACTCCTCGTGGCCTAACCATCGCCGATAATCATCGTACGATTTGGATTCATTGAACGTATCCATTGTGGCAAAACTAGTTCAACCACTTGATCGGAAACTGTTACTGATTGCCTGGACTACGTATTAGTCCCAATCATACTCAAATACAATAGGCATTCATATGTGATAGTCAAAACAATATTTAATAACCAATTCAAATACAATTCTCATTCGGACATTTTAACAACCATATTGCACATGTTATCATACATAGGCGTTTCATCCATAAATCACGTAGTAGCAAGATAGGTTACATGAAGGAAACCATAACTATAGATAAGGTAATTGAGAATTCTATCTTAACACCCTCATTAAATACATTTTAACAAGCAATTTCTCATTCAGACATTTTATCAAACACTTAGACTACACATTTCAACATACATGTAATAAATTAGTTATAACATATATTATAGCAAATCCTTTCACAAAGGAGTTGTCATACGTACAACAAACATAAATTCTAAATTAATAGTCATGGCAATCATAAATCATAATTTCCTATTCATTCAAACATTTCGACAAAAACATGGCATGCATTTAGTATACAACCTAGTTTACATATATATGATATATCGAAAAAGTCGTAACTAAGATCATATGGCAGCAATCAAGTCAGACATAAATCATTGCTGACATTGAAAATCTTGAAAACAATAACCTAAACGTTTATAGTCCTCGCCTTTCGTCGGTACGCTCGTTACGAACTCGGTTCGTACACCACGTCTTTGTCTACGGCACAACGGCTACCTAAACATTGAAATAAGTTAGCTATTTCACCGATTTCTCTATTTGCATCCCTAAAATAGATTAGGTTTAGGATTTATTACCCAAAAATGGAGTTCAAATGAGTTAAGTAACTACACGTAAAGGCGATTCGATGAGTGGAGTAGCAGAACTAGAGTACTGTAGCAACCCCAAAGGTTTCCCTTTGATCTCCACTCTTTTCTCCTCTTTTCTCTCTTCTCTCTCCTAGGGTTAGAGAAAATTCGTATGGAATGAGAGAGGGGTGGGTTAAGGGCATTATATAGGCCCAGAAGTGATGTAAATGGCCCCAGGGCCATGGTATACTTAGGTTATAGCCAAAGGATGTCTACTTCGGGCAACCAAGACTCATCTGGAGGTCTATTACTCGCATACGGTATGGAGTAAGTTCCCTAACCATGGATCTAAGCTAGGTTAAGGTTTCAGTCCGATTGAATTTGTAGATCGACCGTGGAGGACCTGTTTTAGTTCAACGGTCATCGTCACTCGATCAGGGCCACAAGCATACTGAGATGTGTAGAAAAATTTTCTTGATTCAAGGGTATAATTTGGTCAGAATCTGACGGTCTGAATTCTTCAATTTTACCCGCAAGTGAATGGTCCAATTTACTTAAGTTTGAGTTCCCTTTCAAAAGATATTCGCGTTTCTCACACATTTTGCTTAGGGTTCTAGTTGTGTGTTTCTGGGTACTATTCGGGCTCCATTCCTACGATGGTTGTCAAGCCAGTAAAGTGGTCATAGCCTTATAGTTTCATAGTAATCGGACTTTCGACGTGCGGTCTAGGTCCGATACGGAGTTTCAATGTGCTCTCGAGAGCAACTGGGTTTTGAGATTGCTCCTAGGTTCTTGGGTAGTGTTGAGTTAGCGATTCTAGTAGTTTTGGGTCTTGTAGTTTGTATAGATAGTGGTTCAAGCTAATTCCACTGATTATTTAGTTTAATACTTAATTAATTTTTGTCTAATTTTTAAAGAATTCGGTCCTTCGTGATTTCTGCCTGAGGTGGTACTCAGGTCTTTGTATAGATTTTCCCAAGATGTTACAATCTACCCCCCTTAAAGAAAAATTTCATCCTCGAAATTAGTACCTTTTCGTACTCCTCGAGAATTTGAGGGTAGTTCTTATAGACTTCGGCTTTTGTTTCCGAAGTCGCCTCTTCCTCAGTGTGGTGGGTCCACAATACTTTTACGAGCGGAATAACTTTGCTGCGTAGCACTTGTTCCTTCCTATCAAGGATACGTGTTAGTCGCAGTACATAAGTAGCATCTTCACTTAATTGTACTTGCTCTCATTTGATAATATGGGAAGGATGAAGAACGTATTTCTTCAGCATCGATACATGAAATACATTATGCACGCCTGCAAGTGGTGTCGGCAAAGCGAGACGGTATGCCACCACACCCACTCAATCTAGTATTTGGAATGAGCCAATGAATCTCGGTGTAAGCTTCCCTTTCTTACCAAAGCGAAGGACTCCCTTCATTGGGAAAACTTTCAGAAACACGTGGTCCCCAACCTCAAACTCTAGCTGTCGCCATCGTGTATCCGCGTAACACTTCTGTTTGCTCTGTACTGCAAGAAGTCGATGCCTGCTAATGTCAATCTTCTTAGAGGTCTCCTGTACTAAATTTGGGCCAATCAGGCTTCTCTCACCAACTTCTGCCCAACAATGTGGTGCTTAACACGGACGCCCATATAGTGCCTCGTAGGGAGCCATGCCAATGCTCGTTTGAAAGCTGTTGTTATAAGTGAACTTTGCATAGGGAAGACAGTCAATCCAACTGTCTTTGAAATCGAGCATACATGCCCGCAACATGTCTTCTAACACCTGATTTACCTGTTCCGTCTGCCCATCAGTTTGTGGGTGGAATGCGGTACTGAACTTCAATTTCACACCCATTGCTTCTTGGATACGAGTCCAGAAGATAGATGTGAATCGCGTGTCTCGATCTGACACAATCTCCATAGGCACTCTATGCAGACGTACTATCTCCTTGATGTACAGCTTGACCAAATCATCTTCTGAGTTTAAAACTCTAATAGGGAGAAAATGAGCCGATTTCATCAATCGGTCCACAATCACCCATATGGAGTAGTGTCCCTTTATTGTCTTTGGTAACCCGGCAATGAAATCCATAATATGAAATCCCACTTTCATTCAGCTATGGGCATGGGCTGAAGCAATCCAGGAGGTCAACGATGATCGGCCTTTACCTGCTAGTACGTAAGACAACAGGACACAAAGTCTGCTATGTGGGCCTTCATGTTGTCCCACCAGTACGAACACTTCATATCTCGATACATGTTTGTACTACCAGGATGCATCGCCATCTTCGAATTGTGAGCAGCTTCGAGAACTTCCCTTCTCAAGTCATGAAGATTTGGGACGTATAGGCGGCCACGATAACATAAACCCTCATCCGAACCAATTCTCCATTCAGAGTCTTCATCATCATTAGCTCGTTTTCTCAACTCCGGCAACCATTCATCTTCCCTTTAAGCCACAATGATTCGGTCATCGATAAGTGGCTGGACGCGAATACGTGCGACACTCATGAACGACTCCTTTACTGTAAGCTTCTGTTCGAAGTCTTGCACAAACTCGACCATATTCCATTCTTGTATCATTAGCGAAGCCGCAAATGATGTCGTCTTCTTGCGGCTCAACGCGTCTGCCACAAGGTTGGCCTTGCCGGGATGGTAGGAGATCTCAAACTTGAAGTCCTTCAAGGTTTTCATCCATCGTCATTGCATCCTATGCAAGTCTCTCTACGTGAATATGTACCTGGGGCTCTTGTGGTCGCAAAAGAGCTCGAACTCCTCCCCATAGAGGTAATGTCTTCAGAGCTTTAATGCAAAGATGACGGCCGCCAACTCCAGGTCGTGCATAGGATAGTTCTCCTAGTGTTTCCTCAACTGTCACGATGTATAGGTAATCATTCTGTCCTTCTGCATAAGAACACAACCTAAACCAACACGAGAGGCGTCAGTGTATATGGTATATCTGACCTCTTGCTCTAGCAATACTAGCAGAGGGGCGAACATCAGCTTGTCCTTCAATTCCTGAAAGACTGCTTCTGCGTTCTCGTTCCACGCAAACTTAAGATCTTTCCGAGTGAGCTGAGACAATGGTCTGGCTATCTTGGAAAAGTCCCTAATGAATCGATGATAGTAACCTGCCAGGCCGAGGACACTCCTCACTTCAATAACCGAACCAGGTTGCTCCGAGTCCTGAACTGCGGTCACCTTAGCAAGGTTCACAGCTATTCCTTCCTCGGACACCATATGTCCCAGGAACTTGACTTTTTCTTTCCAGAAGTCGCATCACTTGTACTGAGCAAACAACTGGTTCTTCCTGAGAGTATCAAAGACTGCTTGTACGTGTTCCTCGTGATCTTTCTGACTCTTAGAGTATATCAACATGTCATCTATAATACGATGACGAATCGATATAGGTATGGCTGAAACACCCGGTTCATAAGGTCCATGAACACTGCTGGTGCATTTGTGAGTCCAAACGACATTACAAGGAACTTGTAGTGCCCAAAGCTGGTTCTGAACATTGTTTTCTACATGTCCTCATCCCTGACATGTAACTGGTGATACCCTAACTGTAAGTTGATCTTTGAAAAATATTGTACTCTTTTCAACTGGTCGAACAGATCATCAATCTTGGGCAGAGGATACTTGTTCTTCACTATCACTTGGTTCAACCTGTGATAATCAATAGACAATCGCAGTGATCCATCCTTCTTCTTCACAAACAACACAGGTGTTCCCCAAGGAGATACACTCGGTCGTATGAAGCCTGATTCCAACAGACCGTCGATCTATCTCCTTAATTCCTCCATTTCACATGGAGGCATGCGATACGTTGGTAGTGAAATGGGTGTCACATCAGGTACAAGGTTGATAGTAAAGTCGATCTCGTGCCGAGGAGGTAGTCCAGGTATCGTCTTGAACACGTCCGTAAAATCTCAGAGTATAGGCGTGTTCCCAAGTGTCAAACCATCAACATTCTCTAGCAAGGTAGCATAACAACTAATGCGGTAGTACCAACTAACCTGAATTGGAAAAGTAAAGGTCATGCCCTCAGGTCCTTGGGCTGTCACCACTCTAGTATCACAATTGATCTTTACCTTCATTTTGGTGAGCCAATTCATACCGAGGATGACATCGTAATGACACAACGAGGTGACAATCAGGTCAACAAGTACTGTTCTACTTCCTAAGTCTATCGAGCAACCCTTACAAATCTTGGTAGTGTCTGAGAAGGTCCATGTGGTGATAAGGAGTCTCATCCTAACCATAGAAGTAGTTTCCAATACTAGTCATTTGACTGCTGCGCATGATATTATTGAAATAGTGGACCCGGTATCCACCAATAAGAAGACCGGTATACCTTGGATATGTGTTATGACTTCGAAAGCTAATGGTGCTGCGGTTGCTGTCTCAGAAGCCTCAGCTGCAAATGAGTGCAACTGAGCTTGTTGAGGACGATTCAGCTATGCTGCCATAGGTCGTTGAGGCAGCCTAGATCGAAGTGCAGGTGGCCAGTAAGACGGCTGTGTAGGCGGTGCTGATCGTAGAAGTGGAGCTAAGATAGGTTGCGGCATCTGACGGTTGGTCTTCTAAGGAGGGGCGAAGCCGTTGTCCCTCATCTTGGTAAAGTAATAAGTGTCAGTATGGCCCAACCTCTTGCAGTAGGTGCACCACACATCTGATCACCTCAACTGGGCCGGTGGAGCTATAAGTTTGGGAGGCGAATCTACATGTGGCCTCTTGCCGAGGAACGGTCTGCTTGGCAAATCAGGTCGAGGCCTCAGACCCATAGGTACACATGTAAAGGATAGTCTATCCCCATCCTGCTCAGCTCGCAGGGACATGTTCATTAGCTCAACATAGTTGGGAATGCTAGCCCAACACATCATCGTACGTATTTTAGGTCATAGACCCTCAGAAAATCATCGCATTCGCATCGGCTCGTCTGCTAGTATTAAAGGAGCGTATCTGGCCAACTCCGTGAACTTGTTCTTATATTCCAACACGGTCATCCCTCCCTGTCGAAGGTGAAGAAACTCTCCCTCCTTTTCATTGTGGTAGCTGAGGGAAAAGTACTTCCCATGGAAGTGGGTCTCAAAAGTTTCCTATATCCATACATACCCAGCAACAACTGTCCGTAGGATGCTGTCCCATCATAGACTAGCCTCCTTCTCGAACATGTATGTAACCAACTCAACCCGCTTTGCCTTGGTGCAGTGCAGTGGCTTCAGCATCTTAAAGATGCGATCAAGCCAGTACTCAGCCTCCTCAGGTCTGTGAGTACTTACAAAAGTAGGAGGTCGGAAGCGCTGGAAGCGCTCAAATAAACTACTGACATTTATGTTCCTAGCAGGGTGCGCATGTGGCGCAGGTGGGGCCACTCTCATGTTCTAGGTAAGGGCCCCCCACGACAGTGGTCTAAATCTGCTACTGCTGCTGCATCATGAGCATCATCTGCTCTAACTTATCAGGAGGAGAAGCCGTCTGAGGTATGTGTGGCATCGAGGTAGACGAACCCTTCTGTTTCGGAACCGGTGGTGCACTAGGTGTTGGCCCATTTATGTGGCCAGTGGCCGGTAGAGAATCTGGAATAGTTTCGTGATTCAGGCCCAAACATGGGTTCGTATAGCTATCGCTTAGGGGAGGTGCCCCGTCACTCAATTCACCAAGTGCAAGACGTGTCGTACTCCGAGTGGCCTTAGGTGGTATTCCCTATATACAACATAGGGTGCAACATGTGTGAGATTCAGAACAAGGTTACTTAATTTGCCAAAAATTCCACACAGTCCATAACAAAGGAGGCTTCATGCATTTCATTTAACCAAAATTGTCACAATACATGAGATATAGTCTTACATGGATCATGACAGAAGATGCATGTGAGCTAATCTAAACAAGGCTTTAAACACTAAAATACACCAACAACTCTAACATACTATTAAAACTATTAAGGCTATCACATAGAAAACAGGAAAACAAAGAAAACCCAAAGACGACTACAACATATGGCTAGTCGTCCGACTCTGGTGATGGAGGAGGAGCACCCTTGTCTTGCATGCAGCACAGGAGGGTCTTCAGAGTGCAGGACATCTTCTTGAACTTTTGTTTCATATAGGCCTTATTCTCCTCAAGCTCTTGCTTCATTTCGGCCCGGGTCTCTCTGACCTTCTGTCTTAGGGCGGCCTGGCTCTCCTCAATCTGAGCCAAGAGGGCTTCTAAGGCAGCTCGATCAAGGTGGTGCTCCTGTGTAGCAGGAGGATGGCCCCCATTAGAGTCTTGAGCCTCCTCTTCACTGCTTCCTTCATCTTCCTCTATCTCGTCACCATACTCATCAAGTCGGGCTTGACGTTGACGCGGCCCAATGCCCATTTTGTTAAGCGTAGTGTCATTTATGAAGTGGATCGGGGCAAGCTCATCCATGTTAAGTCTGTAGCGGAATTCACTAGCAAGCTTGCATATAAGTCGGCTGAATGGGAGTGAAATATCTATCATAATGTCGCGTGCGGTTTGGACTATCTGTGTAGTACGTACATAGGCAGACACAGCTTGTCTCCCTACCCAGCTCTGTATAGGAAGTCCACCATTAAACATGTGCATTCAGTGCGGTTGCTCTACCTAAGATACATATTGTATGTGAATATGTGGTAGAGTAAGTGGAAGTCATGAGTCATCTCGATCGCTGGGAGGCAATTGCCCCACTTCCAATGGACCAGTCCGCCGTAAAGAAACCGCGTGTGACGATCTCTTTCTCGTGCACTCTTGAGATGCAATTCACTAGCATGCACCTCACCACGTGGAATCCCCATGATTCGGGCCATCACACCAACATCGACAATGGCTTCCCGCCTTCCCACGGGGATAGTGAACTATAGAGGCTGCAACAATGGATCTTATATGTGGGTGTAGAAGGCTCGGATAGTGTTCCCACTCACACGTGACTTGCCTTCAAATATGGGACCCCACCCGGCGTCCAACAGGAGGTCCATCACCGGATAAAGCTTAAATAGTCTTTCATCCACGTGTGCTTCAAAGATAAATCTACGGCCTTGAAACCTACCATATTTGACACCCGCTGACAGAGCTCTTTCGAGAGGAATTTGGGGATCGAGATCCCGCTTCGTCCTTCGCTCCCGCTCAATGCTAGTGCTAGCCTCGGCACCTTTCTGCTTCCTTGGACGGGTAGGGCGGCTAGGCCTGGCTTCATCCGCGGGTGCCCTCTTCTTTCCCATAAGGGAAAGGAGTGTGGAAAGGGAAAAGATGGTAGCCACTAGCTCAAAAAGAGCCATGAGAGTGAAGCAAGATTGAAGGATAAGATGGGTTGGTGGATGTTGAGGTTTATGAGACATAAAGGTGGGTTTATGCACTCAAATGAGAAGAAATAAAGGGGATTGAAGGTAGTAGGAGATGGGTTTGAGAGAATGGTGGAGGTGAGTATAAGAAAAGGAAGAAGATGAAGTTTGTGATGTATGGAGGAGAGATTTGAAAGAGAAATTCTAAGTTTGGACGAATTTTAAAGCTAGGGGAGGAGTGAAATGAGCAAAGAAGGATAAAAGGACCCTAAATACTGTGGACCCACATGCAAACAAGCCTCACATGTGTGTGGGAGGGGCGGCGGGCCGCTGGACCGTGGGCGGTGCCACCTCCTGGGGGCGGTGGCCTCCCCCCCCAGGGTTCTGAAAATGTGCAGGGGCCACTCTGGTTCCCCCCGTATTTTGCGGTTTGGGCCCTTATGGCCATGAAGTGTGTTTTCTCTCCCCATCTCGCACATATTCACGCCTTTTGGCATGTTTCGAGTTGGGAATTTACCAGGTAATATTCTAAACCCATCGTTTAATAGCCTAAGGAGGAATTGAGATCATTTTACATGGTCTCGGTCACGTACAGGCTATATGCAATGGTCACTTTTCACCTGTTGGTGAAACTTGGGATCCTACGTCTATTTCTACATTTCATCGCCCCCTCCTAAGTTAAAGTACGTCAATGTGCATCGTGTTATCATAACCCAGGTCCAGTTTAATCTAAATCATGTTTTGATACCAACTTGTAACGCCCCAAAAATTGGAGGTCGAGCAAAAACTCAAATCTCGAGTTCCAACGCATCACTTATGCAACATAGATAATGATGTTTAAATGTTGTCCATATTAGTGCATTAAACATCAGTGGGATTATACTAAAACAACATATCATACTCCAGAGATAATTAAGTCAAGTAAATGGTAGACTGAGATCGGTATATAATGTATAGAAGTGTTTCTCAATCCCTAGAGTATGAGGATGTTACAAGGCTGAATATATGCATGTGTTGATTTAAAATTTACAAAATATAAAAATGTAAATGTCCAACTAATCCTTGTAGTCCCTGTAATCCCATCGATCAATACGTGGTTTATATAGACCCACCTGATAGCTGAACGTAGGAGAATTCTTCCCCCTTGTTTATCAAATCCCAATCAGCGACATAGACATCGTCGCCACCTGCATCTACAAAAGAGTCTGGTTGGTGTTTTAAAACACCGTCCCAGAGTGGGAGTGAGTGATCAACTCAATGGTACTATAAGGCAAAGTGTCACGCCCCAAACTCGAAAACCGGGCTCACAAAATTTCTGATCGCCGAATTCGGTGTTGACAGCCTCCGTAGTACCCCATTCTCGGCTCTAAGCGTACATACACCAGATTCTGATCCTGGAATCCTACAAGGAGGATTTTCCAACGTACATTTATCTCATAATAAGCATAACCACAAGATTACCCAAATTACAAAGGCAACATCATCATCACATATTCACTAATATAATCATTTGAGTACAATGTTGAAAGGGGAATACATAAATTGAAAATCAAGCTCCAGAAGACCGCTGCACGCTCTAAGCTTAACGCTGCTGTTACCTAACGCTACCTGCACGCATCTATCGTGTATAAGCTTATAGAAAGCTTAGTGAGTGGTGAAAGTGCGTGCATAAGGTAAGTGTCAAGTAAGCAATGTCAGAGTAATCAGAGTAAGTGGAAATACTGACAAGCCCATAAATCATACAATATCAGAAATACTGGCAACTTCATAAATCATATAATATCAGAGTAATGCGAAGACATGCTGATAGGCTCATAAATACCATTAGCCTTATTCAGGCTATGCGATGCAAAAATATAATAAACTAATATCATATAGTGAGGAAGCAATATAGATCAGCTATGCAATGCGGATATAGTAAGCTAAATACTATGTGCTGATGATGCAATGCAATATGCGATGCGAATGAAATGACTAAGTTAGAGTGTGAAGTCGGGATGATAATACGTAGTATAGAAGGCTACGACGTCCACCACAAAGGACTTTTATTCAAACCAGTCCCATACCTAAATTTGGATAGTCAGACTCAACATGGTAAACTCCTGATCTCAGATTAGTCGCGCGCCCAACTGAAATCGTGGCCATACGAAGGTACACAAAATTAATTGCTCACCACTAGCTCGAGTGGATAGTGAATGAAATGAATGCATGAGTATGCAACTCTTACTCAATAAGTCCACATATTAGTACGGTTCATCTCTGAGATCATCACCGAGGTCCATTACACTCTACGCCAGCTTGCCGCCCCTATCCGAGTGCACAACTAGGTAAGTAGAAGAGATCTCACTATCTAACTGCCAATATTGGGCCCGGCTCGTCGATAGCGGACCCATTCCTCAAACTGGTCAGACTCAACCTAGATATCGCCCCCTCACTCAGGCGGATAAGGTCACACCCCCTCCCAACCGACCACGATACAGTAGGAGACGCGACTTACTAGTATATGGCCCTCATGCGCTCATATACATCCACTCGGTCTCAATGTTGGGTCGTCTCCTGGCAACGGAGGTTTATGAATTTTCACCTAGGGACATTTATGGCGCCCGTATGCTAGAACCAAATATTTTCAGTATCCCAGCCATCCATGATATGTCTGTAAAGGCTACGGCCTTGATATCGCTAGGGCATATAATAGTCATATCACAAAATGCGTGATGTATGAGTCATACAATCCAGTCATGCATCAATCCTGCGCATACCGTGTACTCATGTGAGATAACCTCCGCCGATCAGGGAGTCTCATAACAATCTGCCTAATGACATATGCAATGATCAACCACATCTCGTAACAAACATACAGATGATACGTATGGGCATGTATTGGAGTTATGCTGTCACATAATCATAATCAGTATCAATAACAGGCATCAACAATCGGCCTCGACAATGTGGACATTTAACCAACATTGCCCCCAAGGAATGGCCCCACATAGAGCCTAACATATAGTGGACCCATGGCCTCACACAAGGGCCAAATATACAACATCATGAGCCTCACTCAAGAGTTTAATACACATCACAATGAGCCTCCCACATGGGCCTAATATACATCGTAATGGACTCCATCGCCTGGCCCTCAAATGCATCACAATGGCCTCATCACATAGGCATCATATTCATCCAATTAGGCCTTAAACATGGGCTGAATACACATTACAATGGGCCTCAAATACGGGCTGCATATACATCACATTGGGCCTCAAACACGGGCTGCATATACATCATATAGGTCTTGACAATCGGCCTCGACAATAGAAATCGGCCTCAACAATCGGAATCAGCCTATACAAT
Source organism: Magnolia sinica (assembly GCF_029962835.1). Lineage (NCBI taxonomy): Eukaryota > Viridiplantae > Streptophyta > Magnoliopsida > Magnoliales > Magnoliaceae > Magnolia > Magnolia sinica. The sequence goes on along the minus strand of NC_080585.1, from coordinate 48,122,010 downwards.
CGGTCTCGATACTCAGCCTCGACAATCGGGATTGGCCTATATAATCGACTTCGACAAATCGGAATCAGCCTCGATACTCGGCCTCGACAATAGGGATCGGCCTATACAATTGGCCTCAACAAATAGGAATCGGCCTCAACAATCGGAGTCGATCAATAATTGGAATTGGCAAATCGGTCACGTCAATTGAAATCAGCAATCGGTCACGACAATCAGAATCGATCGATAATCAGAGTCGGCAAATCGGTCACGTTAATTGGAATCGGCAATCGGTCACAACAATTGGGATCGATCGATAATCAGAATCGGCAAATCGGTCACATCAATCGGAATCAGCGATCGGTCACGACAATCGAAATCGATCGATAATCAAAGTCGGCAAATCGGTCACGTCAATCGGAGTCGACAATCGGTCACGACAATTGGGATTGATCGATAATCAGAATCGGCAAATCAGTCACGTCAATCGGAATTGCCAATCGGTTACGACAATCGGAATCGATCAATAATCAGAATCGGCAAATCGGTTACATCAATCGGAATCGGCAATCAGTCACGAAAATCAGAATCGATCGATAATCAGAGTCGGCAAATCGGTCACGTCAATCAGAATCGGTAATCGACAACCAGAATCGGCCTTGACAATCTGTCTCGGCCTTGACAAATCAGCCTCGATAATCGGAATCGACGATCAAAATCGACAATTAGAATCAACAATCGGAATTGGTCTTGTCACTCGGCCTCATTAACGAAATTGGACTCGGCCTCGACAATCACCATCGGCCTATAAAATCGGCCTAAGGGAAGGTTACAATGAAGACTTTCAACCATCATTGCCCATCAGTGTGGTCTTTTAACCAACACCGCTCCCAAGGAGTGGCCCATATAAGGGATTCATACACAACGTAACGGGCCATACATACATCGCATTGGGCCTCAACCATGGGCCTCGAATACATCACAATGGGCCTCGCCCATGGGCCTCATATATAACACATCAGGCCTTGCCCATGGGCCTCGATTACACCATAATGGATCACAACCCATGGGCTTCAAATACATAATAGGTGGTCCCCACTCATGAGCCTAATATACATCACAGGTGGGCCCTGCACATGGGCCTCATACACATCAAGTGGGCTGCATCAATGGACGACATAGATATACAATACATTCATCATGGCGGGCCGCACAAATAGACGGTGTAGATATGCAATACATGCATCAATGGTGGGCCCTTGGACGGTGCGATTATAGAATACATACACCAAGGTGGGCCCCATCACATGGGCCTAATTTATATAATAGGTGGGCCCCGTATACGTAGCAGATGGCCTCCACTAGACGGGCAACGTGGAATGAAACACATACATCATGGCAGGCCCACCATCCCATGCTGGACGGTGCAGCAGATACATCACTAAGGTGGGCCCCATGTCCAGGGATGGGCGATGTGGATACATTAAATACATCAAGGTGTGGCTCACATGACAACACTGGACTGTGCGGGAGAAACATCTACATCACAGTGGTGTCCCACCGTCCCATGTCCAGATGGACAGTGTGGGATCAAAACATACATCATAGTAGGGCCTGCATTCCAGACAAATGGACGGTGCCGATAGAATACATATAACAAGGTGGTCCACCATCCTGGTGGACGCGTGGACACAACACATACATCATACAAGGGCCCACGTACTAGAGGTAGCATTGGACCAAGTGGGTACCGTAACAGCACCGTCCAAATGACGGTGTGGATATCAAATAAATACATCAAGGTGGGGTCCCATCCCACACGTGCAGCATATGTGGGGTGGGCCCTACACGGCTGCTTCAAACGGATGAAGGGTTTGGATATAACACAACGTCTTGATGGGCCACTTGCTGACGTCAATACAATCGTCCACCCTTCCCAAACGGACAGACGGTTGGGATATACAACAGATGCATCAAGGTGGGGTCCCACCTCCACACGTGTCACACGTGTGGAGTGGATCCCACGTCCAGGGATGGAGTATAAAACACATACATTTGCTTGCCCCACAACACATGCTGCATCACTACAGCAACCTGCTGCTGTGAGGGACCCACCGTCCTGCTGGACGGATGGTGTGGATCATCCCATCATCAAGGTGAGCCACACGTGTGGCATTGTTGGTTGGTGCAGAGGCCACAGCAAGGGCACCCCAAGTCCAATGGACGGTGCGGATGAAACACATCCATCAAGGTGAGGCCCCACGCTGCTGGCAGCATGTATAAGACATATATCACGGTGGGTCCCAAGTAGGGCCCACCATTATATATATATATATATATATTATAATATAATATATAAAATAATATTTTATTATATATTTATTATATACTTTTTATTTTTTTAAAAGCTGGAGAGTACACCCCACTGTCAGTTCACACTATCCTGATAGTCTACATCCAACGTCCTTGGACGCTGGACGGACGGACGGACAGTGTGGATGACACACATCACGGTGGTGGCCCATGCACCAGTGTCCAAATGGACGGTTGGGATAAATGTGCGTGGGTGGGTCCCACGTGTGCAGCAGGATGGACAGATGGTGTGAATACTACACATCCATCAAGCAAGTCCCACCGTCCAAACCTGTTGGACGGTGCAGATTTCACATCAAGGTGGGTCCCGTCCTTGTGGACGGTCTGACCACAACACCCTCATCAGGTGAGGTCCACATGCGGTGGACAGATGGACAGTAGAGATATATCTAGTGGGTCCCACCGTCCCATGATGTTGGACGGTGAGGACACCACACTCCAGCAAGGTGCGTCCAGCATCGTCTGGACGACCCGGATTAATACATGTCAGGTGGGCCAAAAAAAAATCAAGAAGAGGAGAGAGAGAGTGAGAAAGAGAGAGAGATAGAGAGAGAAAAACGGTTGGAGGAGGGGCCCCGTCACAGTGGGCCCCTCAATACAATGCATACATCATGATGGGTCCTACTACAAGTGGGACCTCAAATCACAAAATCAAATAATAGAATCACCCACCGTCGATCTCCTCTTCCTTCTTGCGCCACACGATCTAGAACTCCTAGGGAATGATTCCGATGGTTGAGATGGACTTTGGATGGTGGAGATGGGAAGTAGGAAGGTGGGCCATACATGGCTTCTCATAGAGAGGCTTGGACGTTGAAGTCTCATGGTTTGCTTGAAAAATGAAGAAATGAGAGAGAGAGAATGGGATGTAAGAGAGAGGGAGATGGGTGTGATGGGTGTGAGTGAGTGATGGAGTGATGGGTGTACTTGACTAGGTATGGGTGGAGAGAGAGAGTTGACTTTGAGGTTGCTCTTGTACTTGACATGAGGTGATTGATGTGCACTTGATTGATGAGACATGTTGTAGAGATTCTCTTGGGATTACAAACGCGTGGCGTTTTCTCAAACTGAACGCGGGCCCACATGTCCTGGCCTGGGTATCGCCTCGGTGCACGAGACGCAGCAACGGCGCGGTCGCAGGGGTGCAAGTCTCAGGTTGAGTCGACTCTGATATACAAGACATGACTTAGGATCGCGCACAAACGCCGATAATAGATCGCAAGTCATCGGAATTCGACCGGAAGGACCGCGAAAGCCTATGGAACGGTACGGGCTAAGATACGGATCTTACACAAAGGTTAACATGTCATCAATTCAGTTAAGCAGTAATGATAAAGCAATACAACAAACATTCCCTAATTACTCTAGTTAATGCAAGGATGATATGTGGTAATGATGTATGCCCTCGCCTGCACTCCCTTAGTGACACTATCTCACAGTAGCACATGCTACTCCCATTGTGCTTTCATTGCCAAAGCACATGCAATGCAGTGCATGCACGTGTTAGCCGAGTTCTTAATTAGGCCTATTCATACAACATATTCAGGAAGCTAAGGTACCTCCCTTTATCTCACTTACCCAAACGATGATCCATCAAGGGTCTTCAATCCTAGTTAATCACATACGATAGACAAGTTATAGGGCAACATCACCCTTAATTTAAAAGCAGTGAATAGGTAAGTTCACGAGTTTACACTCGAGGTCACTACGGGAGGCTCATCACCATCCACATAGGCCTATTTTATACTCGAGGTCACTATGAGAGGCTCGTCACCTGATCATAGGCCGACAACTCGAATATTGTGTCACATACCACCATATTCGGCTCATGAGTTTGGGTTGCTCACTGGTCACTACGGGGAGGCTCGTCACCCTAGTGTAAGCCGATAGCTTGACCACGGTGTCCCATACCACCATGCCCGGCTAATGAATCTTAGCGGATCGTGGTACCAAGGTTAAACGGGTTTTACATTGGTAAGTGATACCTTAGATTCAAGCAGTAGCATCCATACATGGTAAACACACATTAGGCCAATCGGGTTACTTGACAAGTTCGATTGGTTTGAGCATACGCCAAATTAATCGACATGGAGTACATACGCACTCCTCGTGGCCTAACCACTGCCGATAATCATCGTACGACTAGGATTCATCGAACGTATCAATTGTGGTGAAACTAGTTCAGCCACTTGATTGGAAATGTTACCAATTGCCTGGACTACGTGTTAGCCCCAATCATACTCAAATACAATAGGCATTCATATGTAATAGTCAAAATAGCATTTAACAACTAATTTAAATACAATTCTCATTCGGGCATTTTAACAACTATATTGCACATGTTATCATACATAGGCATTTCATACATAAATCATGTAGTAGCAAGATAGGTTACATGAAGAAAACTATAACTATAGATAAGGTAATTGAAAATCCTATCTCAACACCCTCATTAAATACATTTCAACAAATAATTTCTCATTCAAACGTTTTATCAAACACTTAGACTACACATTTCAATATACATATAATAAATTAGTTATAACATATATTATGGCAAATCCTTTTACAAAGGAGTTGTCATACGTACAACAAACATGAATTCTAGATTAATAGCCATGGTAAGCATAAATCATAATTTCCTATTCGTTCAAACATTTCAACAAACACATGGAATGCATTTAGTATACAACCTAGTTTACACATACATGATATATTGAAAAAGTCGTAACTAAGATTATATGGTCGCAATCAAGTCAGAAATAAATCATTGCTGACATTGAAAACCTTAAAAACTATAACTTGAATGTTTATAGTCTACACCTTTCGTCGGTACGCTCGTCACTAACTCGGTTCGTACACTACGTCTTTGTCTACGGTACAACGACTACCTAAACATTGAAATAGATTAGCTATTTCACCGGTTTCTCTATTTGGATCCCTAAAACAGATTAGGGGTTAGGATTTCTTACCCAAAAACAGAGTTGAAACGAGTTGAGTAGCTACACGTAAAGGTGATTCGATGAGTGGAATATCAGAACAGGAGTACTGCAACAAACCCCAAAGGTTTCCCTTCGATCTCCACTCTTTTCTCCTCTTTTCTCTCTTCTCTCTCCTAGGGTTAGAGAAAATTCGTATGGAATGAGAGGGGTGGGTTGAGGGCATTATATAAGCCCAGAAGTGATGTAAATGGCCGCAGGGCCATGGTATACTTAAGTTATAGCCAAAAGATGTTTGCTTCAGGCAACTAGGATTCATCTGCAGGTCCATTACTTGCATACGACAGTAAGTTCTCTGACCATGGATCTAAGCCGAGTTAAGATTTCGGTCTGATCGGATTTGTAGATCGACCGTGGAGGACCTGTTTCAGTTCAACAGTCATCGTTACTCGATCAGGGTCACAAGTATATTGACATGTGTAAGAAAATTTTCCTAATCCAAGGATATAATTTGGTCAGAATCTGATGGTTTGAAATCTTCAATTTCGCCCGCAAGTGAATGGTCCAATTTGCTTAAGTTTGAATTCCCTTTCTAAAGATATTTGTGTTTCTCACACATTTTAATTAGGGCTCTAGTTGTGCATTTCTGGGTACTATTCAGGCTCGATTCCCATGATGGTTGTCAAGCCCAGTAAGGTGGTCATAACTTTATAGTTTCACGGTAATCGGACTTTCGACGCGCGGTCCAGGTCCGATATGGAGTTTTAATGTGCTCCCGAGAGCAACTTGGTTTTGAGATTGCTCCTAGGTTCTTGGGTAATTTTGAGTTAGCGATTCTAGTGGTTTTGGGTCATGCAGTTCGTATAGATAGTAGTTCAAGCTAATTCTACTGATTATTTAGTTTAATACTTAATTAATTTTCGTATAATTTCTAAAGAATTCGATCCTTAGTGATTTTTGTTTGAGGTGGTACTCAGGTCTTTGTACGGATTTTTCCATAACTTAGATCTAGAGAGAGAGAAGTTAGGTGCACCTTCGTCAAAGAATCCACTACGCCAACTAGATGGCGCCAGCGCCAGGCTAGTAGAAAATGAGAAGAGGGGTAGAGGGTAGGATAGGTTGCAATGGAAAACGCTAGCAAATAAGTGGTTTGGATTTGAAATTCTTTTTAATGGCTGAGTACGTGCTCGACCCTAATGGTGTACTTTGTAAAGAGATTGTGGGCCCCATCTTGGACCAGTGCTCGTGGCACGATGCCATTGGGCCATGTCATGCTATAAGGAGATTCCTACAGTTGGGTGCTATAGGCAATCTGCGCCCATTTTTTAGAGACACATGCGATTAAAGGTGGACCCCACGTGGTGGATGGCTCAGATTGATGATCAGTAATTTCTAGCTATAATAAACCCGAATTTCGAAGATGGCCTGATCAAGATGTGGCATGTCGGCTTGTGCACTGGACGTTCTCGTCAAAAGTGCAGTTAAATGAGCCCCATGACGGCCATAAATATCCATCATTTGTTAACTCCCTGACTACTTCATTGTAAGCAATAAACAATCAATGTCATATTATGATTTCCCAAAAAATTTGTCTGACTATCAAATATAGGAACCAGAAATCCCAGTTAATCTCTAGGCATATGCAATGTCTTGGAAAAATGTTTGACTAGGTTGGCCCTTGTCTCCTAAGACTTGGTCCCATAACGTTGGCCATTTTAGGAAAAGACTTAGTTGATTAATGTTTAAAATAGTTCAATTTAAGAAAATTTTAGGCTACCCTATTAGAGGTGTGCCCTGGAAAACTAATGTGAGCCCAATCTAGTGGCTATGTGGATGTGATGTTGATAATCTAGATTACGATGACCAGGTTTCCTTGGTGGATAGATGGCCATGCCTTAGTATAAGGCGATACCTTAAACATACATGAACAAGAGTTAAGTATAGGAGGGACTTTTTTAGTTATCCTTTGGGAACTTGAAATTGGACACGACGGTCACTAACCAAGGGAGAGCTGTGTTCCACAGATATCATGAATTTGTTATACTATGTTCATCACATGTTTTAGGACAAACTTGTAATTTATTATCATCACATGATAATGCACATGGTCATCTCATATAAGGGGACTGACTTGGGTTATGATGAAAAGTCTCCATCATCAAGCATGACTTAGAGTTGGTTTACCCTTGACCCACATGGGAGTGTGAGGGATCCAAGTTTAGAATTTTAGGCATTTGCATTGGTGGATTGAGGACAAGTCATTAGGTTAGGGGTCATTTGCCTGGATTATGTATAACTGACTTTAGGTTTTATAGTATTTTAATTAATCCGTAGACTTGAAGACATATGAGGGCAAGGTCTTGATTATATACACTTTAGCTTGCTTTAAAAAGTCATTGCATGGTAAATAAAAGTAGGTGTGGTTGGATACATCTATTATAGTCCGTTGATCCTTGCATGTGCTAATAGGGATCCATTGGTTTCTTACGGACCTGTTTATGGTTTTGATTGGCAGGATTAAAGGTTTATTAAGTTATTTTTTTATTGGGCCCAAAACTCAAAAGATTTTAAGAGACTTTACAAAGGTTTTCACACCATTGATTTTTGTATTAAAAATATTTTGATTGCCGTTGATGATAATCTAATAGTCTTAATATGATGGTCTATCACTTGGCAAGCAGGAGCTTATGATTTTTAGTGGATGGCCATAGGAACGGAGGGATGGACCAAATATAGCACAAACACAAGATTTCAATGATATTAAAGCATACCGGGATGACAGAGTACCATAAGTGGTACACCCTGTAACCCTAATAATTCCTTATAAACAGATCTTATTCCAGGGAGGAGTGTGTACAAGACACACACACACACACACACACACACACACACACATATATATATATATATATATATAGAGAGAGAGAGAGAGAGAGAGATCTTCATCTCTCCCTCCATCTCCACCATCACATGTCTATGTGTGTGGGATCTGCTTGTGTGTGAGTGCGCATCACCATCACCCTACATCGTGGGCTGACATGAGAGCTCCTACTCTCCTCAATTGGGATAGATCGTGGAGAGATTTTCTACTTAGAAGGTCTCCATTAATAACAGATTGAGTTTTCACATGACACAATTTTCATTTAGGTAAAATGTAAACCACTCATCATTTGGATTTTTTGTTTTAGAAAACTAAAATGATCAAAGATGGAGATCCTCATGACTTAAAATCTGAAATTTTGAAAAAGTTTAAATTTCAAACAACCCCTTCATCCATGACAGGTCCCATCAATGGTTTTGATTGCTTTCAAACTACACATGTACTCAATGGGAGCCGCTCACAAATATCTTTAAATAGTCCAAAATGGGCCTAGATTTCGAGTCGGGCCGATCATTGGGCCCAGTTTAGGAGCTCAAGCCTCCGCCTTACAGGGCAGGCTACCTAGCCGCCCCACCCATTGACCCTTGCCAAAGAGTTTATAAGTAGGCTTCTTATCATTTGAATAAAGCGCTAGCCTCCTCTCTTTGTTTCACACCATTTAATAGATGACATTGACTCATCCTCCTCACATATGGCACCATTTAAAAGACCATCCAAATTGTGAGTTCCGTTGTGAATTATATGTTTAAATCCACGTTTATCAAAAACTCTTAACAATCAGATTGATTGCTCTCAAATGGGTAGTCAGAAGAAAAACAGTAATGACTTTAAATTTGAAGGCAGAAGTCGGATGGTGAATATTATCTTCTTGGTGAAAGATTTTAATTGTGCTCCATCCATGGTTGGGTCAGTGATTTAGTTGGTCCAGATTACCTTACATCTATACCATGTGTATGTTTGAAAAGACACTGCCATTTAAAAGATGGCACGAAATTTTACTAAACTAACATAAGAGTCAGTGCATGTTTTAAACATTGATTTGCTGAGAATAAATTCGACTTGACAACTTGAGAAAACAAGCCTAGGTGAGATCATTTCAGCCGAAAAGAACCACGATACAGGAAAGAAGGATTTTCGTGCTCGTGGCAAGCAGAGGATCCGGATTCTTTGAACATTGTTTTGATGAGAATATATTTGAGGAGACAACTTGAAAAGAAAGGATGAGTAGGAATCCTTTTTAAAGGGAATATGCCTGGCCTGCCTTGCACTAGATGCCTCTCTAGCTCACTTTCGCTGACCAAGAGCTTCATGGGTCGAACTTTCATGAGACCCACCCCGTCCATCAGTTATCAGTTATGCTGACTCATGTTCACCTTAAAACCAAAAAGCATGGTGATTGGTAGGCCACACGGTAGAAAATGGTTGGGATGGTCACATCCACCGTTAGTTTCTGTAGGGCCCACCTTAAAACCTAAAAGCCGTTGTCCAGTAGCCCACTTGAGTGTACTTCTCTGACCTATTATACGTAGGATTTTCATTGTGGCCACACTTGATAAATGTCATGGATGCCTTGCATATGTGCTCTACACCCAGATGTCTAACACATTTCCGCCCCACATATGAGTGGCCCCTCACCAAATTACGATGAAAAGAAAGAGAGAAGAAAAGCAAGTAGTCTTTTTTCTTTAAAAAAAAAGGTATAAATGCCATACAAGTTTGTTATGAGAATAAAATATCACTTTAGTTGATGGTGGGAAAGAGAATAAAATTTATTGAAGTCGTATGCAGTGGATCACTTTTGTTGGACGGTGATATTGAAATTGGGCACTTATTTTATACTCTAGTAGATTTGATTCTCATGTATTAAAAATTGTTCAAGTGGCATATGCTCACTCACTTAAATTGACTAAATTATGAAACCCTCCATGCTAAGAAAATTAGATTGGTTGAATAATTTAATGTCTGCACAATTTAATCAAACATGAGGCCACACGTGTTGATGAAGATAGTTAACATGTGCGATTAGTATAGATATAGCCATGCTAGAGTTGTACTCGACTTAAGTTTAATTGAATGATAGCAATTCAATTAATTCAGTCAAACACAAGGCCACACATGTGATTGAGGGCTTATATTTGGATTTCGTGTGTGATTATGATGTGCGGGCATGCCAAAGTCTACTCAACTCAATGTTTTATCAAACGTTGGTGCCTCTTGCATTGAGTTAGATTGATTAGAAACTGGATGCGGGATCCAACTATCCTCTCAACCATCGGTTGTGATTAGCAATTAGGTGACTTGTGAAAGGACAGGAGTTAGCCCTTCCAAATGGATTCTTTTTGCCTTGTGTCTAACAACTTGTTCTTTTACCAGTACATTCGCAATACACTTTTTAAAAGAATAAAGATAAATGAATAAACAAAAATGGTTGAACAATGCCGATTTCATTAATTGAATATGTGGTCCATTAAAATCGATAAAGTATTGAAAACAACCTAGAGAAATAAGCAATGGAAAGATAAATATTTAACCAGTTTATTGGAACAGACGATCGAGGTGAATAGTCAATAGGATTGGACCAAATAGGTGTGATTGCCTAAGTAAGAACTCAGTTGATTGAGATCCGACAACTTAGGGTTGCTGACATTTAATTTAATCATACAGTACTATAGCAAAAGATGATGGACAGTAGCGATATATGCTAAAGTTAGGTTAGGCTAAGATAAAAGATGATAAATGAAAGATAAATTAAAAAGTTGATAGATGTGTTTGGCGTAGGGTCCTAATATCTTCTTTGCATGCTCCATTTATAGCTTGTTGAGGCAACAAAACCCTCGTTAGGTTTCCTTGCTAATCCTGGATCTTCTGCGTTTAGGACTTGCATTCTGAATAAGGAATCCAGATACATTTAGAACTATTAATTTCTCATATCTTCTTCTCATTGTTGATCCCTTTACGGAGATCTTTATGGCTCGCTAATCAAATTTGGGATCAATCAAGGAAACCTTTAAGGCTAATCCCAAGCCTCAAGTTTATTATGGTCATGCATCCACATGACCTAATCAAACAACCTCTTACATTTAACCTTGGGTCCCTTTCAATCGAGGTGTTGGATAGTCTGGATCCACTTGATATCGATATGTTATCGGAGATATGTTAGATTAGATCTTTCAATAAGCACTCTCCATGCTCTTAATTCCAATTAATGTACAGCTTCAGACTGATCTCCCCAATTTCCATTCTCTCTTGATTTGAGTCTAGACCATAATCAGATTTGCTTGGATAAAGGTCCAATCATCGGATATTCAAAACCTTGTCAAACGTCACAGACTCTCTGATCATCTTTGGGAGGATCTTCTATTTTGGAAGGACTATGAGATACAGAATCACAGAATGTTCATAGCTAGATCTATGATAGGGTACATTCTTTCAACATGTCTTTTATAGACATGCTGGGCACACTCTTCATTAATTAGCAAGTCAATCGTGACCATGTGGCATATGTTGATTTGCTCTTCTAAAGGCACACGTATGGGTTTGTGCCTCCACATTGATATCTGAACACATAACGTAGAAGGAAGATCAAACAAAGATACTCTTGGGTGCGTTATGATTTCCCCCAGTATTATTCCCATCGCGTTAACATGTGGTGTCTTTTTGTTAGTCCATGTCATGGCACCGAAAATAGGTGTAAACAATGCCCTCTTCATATATCAAGAGATGTGATGGGACATTTGACGTTTGGGTTTCGACAACCATTCTAATATGTGACATTTAGTAGTACGGGGTTAGTGCTCGATCATCGTGCAAGTTAATGCGAGCGTTGGATTTCTCCTAGCATGATAGCCATCTTTAATTGTAGATGTGAAACACAATTTTTAATTTTGCTTTTATACAATTGCATTTCCATCTCAGCATTCTTCCGCTATTCTTTAGCCGATTTAATTCTTCTTCTTCAATTATGTCGCCTCAACCAGTGCTGCGATAGCTTTTTCTTCTAAGGCTATTAAACCTATACTTGGGTCAACTGCTATGGAAATTCTAGCTCTTGACATGTTGAGCCTATTCTTGCTCACCTTGGAGACTCTATTCGTCTAGATATTTTAACTCCTTTTACTTCCTTGTCTATCAGAAGTCTAAATTCTCAGCCCCTCTTTCATTCCCACTACTAACCTTGGGCCTCTCTTCCATCTCTCTCCTTTCTTTCCTCTATTCTTTGAAGAACAACTCTTACTCCAAAGTCATTCCTTTTCATGGAATTAATGAACGACAGCTGGTTTAAAACCTAGGCTCTTGCTTAACCCCTCTCTTGACTAGCTAGAGAGAGTCCAAACCACATTTGGTCATCTTTGGCAATGAATTGAGATTTTTTACTGCATTCAACTTTTTCATTTTACTACTATCATGTTGTCTCTTTTACTTGCCGCGACCATTTTCTTTTGGAGTCGATCGATCAATACCTTTCATTTCCCTTGTGGGTTCAGGAGTCCTACTATTCTTGGTATTTACACTCTCACTAGATTATCGACCAAGGGTGAATGAGTTGAACAATCAAGTTCTTGGTCTTTGATCGACTTCAACAATCAAAAAGCCAATGGTGCTACTTACAACACGTTCATTTAGGCATAAATAGGTGAGGGTCGTGTTACCCATCATGAAAACTGTGTTTTCCTTCTATTATGGCTTTATCGCTTTGTCTTCTGCATCAAAGTTGGCTAGGTAACTAAGGAATATAATGCCTTAGCTGAGGCATTATCTTTCGTCCGGCAAGTCGCACTGATCTCTTTTCTTACTATACGACATGTGGTCCCATTTCTAAACCCTGAAAAAGTGTCCCCAATTCCTATACGACATGTGGTCCCATTTCTAGATTTCTCGTGATCTTCCAAACAACGGTGCCTTACTGGTCTATAGACTTAATGCAAAACCTAGGGTAAAATTTTATCCATTCTTTTTATGCACTTATTAGTATGAGTTGATTCGAGGTCTTTCGCATTCCCCTTGCCTTTTTTTTTTCAAAAAATATACTTCCACTGTCGAGGGAGAATTTCCACTTATCGAAGAGATAAAACCTATTTAGGCTAATTTTAAGGATGAGTTCCTTCGCATATCTTTCACTTTCAATCTCTCTTTTAATGTATATGCTATTTGTTGACTATGAAATATTATATATTTTTCCTTTATTATGCATTGGTTTTATAAGCATGGATACGCTTAATTGATCCAATTACATATGTTTTCTTATGCGAGTTGATTTGGAGAGCTAAGGTGAAAAGAACGATTAAAGAGAAGATTTAATATTCAAATAATGATCAAGTAAAGATTTAGAGATTCAAGGTGATTAATGAAGAATTTAAGTACTAAAAATCTAAGAAAACCAAGTACACAAGAGAGAAAAAAGACTGGCTGAATCACAAAGTCCTACAATAGAATTAACGGACTGTTCGATCCCACCTAAGGTTTGTTTAATACGACCGAATGTACACAGAACAGTGTAGTAAGAAACTGTATTTTTTGAGATAATTCAGCTCGATATTCAGTCTAACTGAAGCCAGGTTCGGTGTCATTGAAGAAAGGTTCAGTGCGACTTAAGGAAGACAGAGACTTCAGATGCAAAACAAAGAATTTTGGCTGCAACCGAGAGTTAATTTGGTGCGACCGAAGGCTACATTCGGTGCGACCGAAGGCTACATTTGGTGCAACCAAAGGCTACATTCGGTTGCAGGTGAAGCATAATTCCAAGTCGATGCGGATTTTTCCTATTTAAAGGGATGTTTTAGGCTTTCTTAGAGACGAAGTAGGGTAGAAAGGATGGAACAATGAGTTGTGGAGCCTCCGTGGAGTCCTTCAATCCTTCTGTTCTATTCAATTTTTATGTTTTTCTCTTCGAGTTTTAGTTCAATCATATCTTTGATTAGTCAATCCTCAGCTAGGGATAAGAGGTGAAGCTTGTAGTTAAGAATAATGATTAGTTTACTTTGATTCATATATTTGGGATAATTGTTGAACAATTCATTAATATTTGGTTTAAATGAAGATTATTTCTAGTTTATTTTGATCCATTATTGACTCTGGGCACATTGGATGCTTAGAAAGGCTAAAGGTGATTTCTTATTTATTTTGCAAGGGATTGATTTATAAAATCCATTGATGTATCGTAGACTCCAGGCACGATAGATGCTTTGAATTCCCTATGATCAATACTTTGGTGCATGATGTCGGAACTAATACAATTGAAGTTCAAAATGTTTAGGTTTATGAATGATGATTTAACCGCTCTATTATTCAGCTGGATAATATAGGACTTCGAATCCAATTAAGTTATAAGATTGAATTAAGTGAATTAAATATTAATATATAGCTATAAGTGGATCCTTGGCGCTCTAGTATTTTTTCTTTAATAATTTATTTCACAATTACTTCTTAATTCAAATTCTAGTAGTTACTTTAGTTTAAGTTCTAATTTTAAAGTATTCTAAAAATCATACAATCATAAGTCCTTCTGGGTACGACTTCGGTCTCACCGAGTTATTACTACATCACAACCTTGCACTTGTAGTTGTCCAAACACTATTTACTAGTTAAGGAATTGGTAAGGGTATATTGGAAAAGGCATCCTTAATCACAGACAAGTGTACCTGCTTGTTTCCATGACTTCCTTAGCCAATGAAACTGACTGCTTCCCTTAGTTGAGGTTTAATTCCTTAACTGGTTGTTTAAGGATGTGGCTCTATTATTAAGATAGGCAAAAAATTCTCACCCTCGTATTGGGTTGGCTTCCTCGCACCTAGGCATGATCCGGTCACTTCAAGCTCCTCAATCAGCATTTCAAGGCCCAATTATCAGAGGTATTCGCCCTTCATGTGACTGGGATCCCTCGATGACTCCTGTCTCATAAGAGAAGGTTGATAAGGGAAAACAATTGATCAAACCGATTTCATCTCGGCCCGATAAAAAAGTTGTTAGAGTAGTTCACTCTTTGGATGGGGTTTCTATTAGAGGACAGTCGAATCAATTCAACTCTGATCTAGAGGTTATCGAACAACCACTTCTCCCTTTCATGTTATCACGGGCTCAAGAGGCTTATTTTTTCTCTATTAAAGTTAACAAATTCACCAACTCTCCTTCCTCTACTTCTATATCTTTCCATTAAATCTCTTTGTTTGTTTTTACTTTTAAACAGAATGGAAGGAGGAGGAGAAGTCAAATGGCAGTGGGTTTTACAAATTAATCTTCCATAAATTCATCAAGTTTTCTCATTTGTTGAACAAAGCAGAGTTCCGAAAACTATCATATTCTTTGAAAAGTACCATCTCTCGGTCGATAAATGGCTCTTTCGCTATTTCAACCACCCCTTCAAAAGAGGGTGGAACTTTAGGAAAAAAGTTCATGGATCCGGGAACTCGCGCTTCTCCCCCTGCGTCAGGTTCCTTTGCTAGGGTTAATAAAGAAAGCACCCATAAAAATCCTATTGGTAGGACCTTACAATTGTTGTGACGCTGACTTTGGGTAAGGAAGTAATGATTATTATATCTGATAAGGATTCTTCAGGGTCTGCTAGCGAAAAGTGGCACAATCGCTTTCATAGCCATCCCATGACCAAGAAATCTTGATGAAATGGCTGTCGAATTCTAGGGGTGGATCCATCACCAAGGTTAGCCCATGACGATCATCATGTTGATGTAAATACTTACCCGACAATGACCTTACCTCATTCTAAGGACCGCTCAGAAATGGGGCTAGTTGTTGCTGAGACAGGATATGTGGGTGCTCAACTAATTCCTACAAATGTTACTTCCACTCCCATGATCATTGATTCTTCTCCCTGGATGTAGAGAAAAGGATGAGTCACTCCTCAACGTTGAATTCAGAAGTGGTTACCGTGACCGTTGGAGCAGCATCTTCCTCATCGAGTGCAGATATCTTCGACCACTTGGAAGAAGTAATCCTTTCTCGACAAATCCCCATCCATATTAAGGATGTTATGAGTTGGAAGGAATTTATGGACAGACTTCTCAAACTCAACCTTCGTGAACAACTATTTGTTGAAGAGCTCCCTTTACTTCCTAATGTCCTTAAAGAACTTCGGGGAATGATTAATTTCGATGATGAATGGGCCCCTCAGTTGAACCATAATTAGATCATTGTATTGACAACTTTTGATTATGAAAGTGCCCAGGACGCATACACGAAAGTGGTCACCCATTTTCACCGACAAGAGCAGTCGGTTGCTGCTTCTCTATCTTTAAGAAATGACTTCAAAACTCAGGGTCGTCATCGTCGCGAGTTGGTTGATGAAATTGCGGAGATTGATAACCGAGTCCCCCTTCTCAATAACATGATCAACAAATTGTAATGGGAAGTAACGCTCCTAAAAACAGAGATTGAAGGTTTGAAGAGACGTTGTGATCAAGCTCAAGTTGAAAAGGATGCGTGTGAGAGGAAACATGCAGATAGTTTGGATGTCACCTTGCAGACCATTTTTTATGAGGTTCATGATGCAGCGAATGTAGTCCACATACTTTTGGTCTGTATAAACTTCTATTTGACCAGTCGGTAATTTTCCTTCAGTCACCCATCGACCGAGGCTAGCTATATGCTTCATTTTAGTCAAGTTAGTGTTCCTCTTGGTGGGGTACGCTTCAAACCCTTGTTGCTTGGGCCTCTTAATAATTCATCCCTTGTGTATCTGACTAGGCATCTTTGTGTGTCTATTATCAGTCGGGCATGATAAGGTCATGGTGTTGTGGTAGTCGTCCTTTTAGCCATTAGGGGATTGGCGAGTGAACCGCCTTTCTCCTTGTTAGTCTCCATCCCATGAATTCTGTTGGAGTTTGTGAACTTTGTGATAGGCTGATTCAATTGATGCTTACCTATGTGTCAAGGAGCAGTCCTTCCCTATTTCATCAGAGTTTAGGCCTATGTGGTACTTGCTAAGGTTCCTGATTTCGTCCCCAATACATCATTTTATGGCATTCATGATAGATGAAGGTCCAAGGCTTGTGCTTAGGTTTTTGAGCGTTCAAACTCTTGGTGTCCTGACACACCATTGGGGCCTTTCCCTTGTCGTTAGCTACCCCTTTTAAAGGACTTATTGTGCTCTTAGTGGGTCCACCCTTCCCAATCGATGATGGGGTTGAGCTCGTAGTCTTGTAGGTCATAGTGACCATAAGCACGTTGGGAGTCTCTTCAGCGGGAACAGGCAGTTCTTCTATTTGAGGTGCAAATGGTCAAGCGCTCAAGCACAGACTGTCTTGTTTAGATGTGTGGTGGAGTACTTCTGAGTGCTTTTTCTTAAGACAATCAATTACCATGACGTCGACTTGGACTATGTCGATGGCGACTGTCTTCGGGGTGGAAGTGACATCAGCCTCCAATACCTGTCCTTCCATCCTAAGGAACTTAAGCAACCCTTTGTCAATGTTTTCTTGCACTAAGTTTCTAAACATAACACAATTCTTAGTAGAGTGCTTCCTTGTGTTGTCTCATTTACAATTTACCCCCTTTTGAGCTCTGTGGTTGAGGGAATTTTCTAATGGGTAGGGAGTTTGACGAATTTGCTCTTAAGCAGAGTATCGAATATCTCCTTAGTGTTGGAGATGCTTAAGGCATACCACTCGATAACCTCGGGCACACCCTTTCTCAGGTTTATCACGACCGGGGTCGTGCACTCGAACTTTTTAATGGTTGAGCATTCGCATGTCCATGTATCGATTAGCTCGACCACGGCCGCCTCGTAACATCATAATCTTTGCCCGACCATGAGGGTAATATATCCACAATGGCCAACTCGTCATTTGGGTCATGAAAAAACCTGCCCTTGGACCCGTTCATTTGTCGCTGCTCCTCTCGGAGGATTCACTTGTATCTGGTGCCCTGGTTGATAACTCAAACAAGTCTCCAAAGTACAAGTCTTCAAACTTCTTGCCAAGCTTGAAACCCATGCCATCTATGGCCAACCTGGCGAACTTAACCTCAGGAAGAATGATTGGAAAACAATTTTTGGCACCCCTGATCTAAGCGATAAATTACTTTGTTGACTCTTCCAATAATTGCCTTAGACTGGAAAGGTCAACCATAGATACTTTTGGTTCAATACGGTGGAACTGCATATAGAATTTTTCTTGCATCTCTGCCCAGGTCTGGACCGAGTTAGTTGGTAGTTTTATGTACCATGTGAAAAGCAGTCATTCTTAAAGAATTCCCAAACAATACGAGCTTTAAGAAGTCATTATGTAATGACTCACTGCATAGCATGAGCCGATGTATTCAATTGTGGAGGTCTCTTTATCTCCCGAGGACAAGATGAACTCAGGGAACCTGAATCTTCTAAGAAACTCATAATTTTGGTTGTGTAATAACTTGAGTAAATTCTGACTGTCTAATTTGAACCATTGATCAACATACCCAATTAGTCCGATATGAACATTGATCTACAAAATCAACTGGTACAATCTTAACCATTGATTTGGACTTATCCAATCCAACTGTTCATTAATTAATAAATCCAACCATACATATGTTAAAATTAGTAGAACACTTATCCATCCATCTAAACCGACCGTCCATCTTGCTGGTCATGTGGCCACCTATAATTCTACCCATCTACCTGACCACATATCCAATGTGGGGTCTATACCAAAGGTGTGCACATTACTTCTAGAAACCACCATTCATCATCATTTTATTTAACCCATCCTCATATCCTACCCGTCCATCTCATCTTCAATCCGCATGTACATTTGAAGTCTAGTCATCGATCACACAAAAGTCCACCTAGCCATACATCTATTAGTCCATCTAACCATATATCTATCATCCATCCATCCACACCATTCATCATTCATGCATCAAATATTACACACCATGTACACCCATTACATGTACACACACCTTTCACACATGTGGCATGCATGCATCATATGCACCTCATGTCCATACACATGCACACACATGGCACATATTGGACACACATGCAACACACGTTAGTGTAAGCTAGACATATTCTTACACATGTTTTAAATGAGAAAAATAAAAGAAAATTTATGACTGAGAAACGTAGTGTAAGTGCTATGTTGTAAATCTAGTACCCTGTATTGTCAAATTTTGTTGTGTCAAACCACTTTGGAGTGATTGACTTGTTTTGATAGATGGAAAGTTCACCTTCATTCGAAGATGAGTTTCAAGTCATCTACATCAACATCAAATGATATGTCTACTTCAAGTAAATGTGGATGTTCAACTTCAAGATCAAGTTCAGGTTCACCAAGTCCAAGTGTTCAAGTGCATCTCAAGCTCAAACTAAAGTTAAAGTTCAAGTGCATCTTAAGCTCAAACTGAAGTTAAAGTTCAAGTGCATCTCAAGCTCAAGCTCAAGTTTAAATACACTAGCTCAAGCTTAAGTCTCAAGAACACAATTTCAAGATGCAAGTTCAAGTAAACGAGTTCAAGCTTCATGTAATTCAAAGTAACCTATCTACCGAAGCGACCAATGTTACAAGTTCAATACTCACATTTAAGGTATACATGACCCTAGAAAGACCTTAGGTTTAGATCATTAATATTGCATATTTAATTTGGGTCATAATACTTAATTTAGGCTTTGCTTTGAATAGTCCTAGTCATTGTTCGACTAGTCAAGGCACTGACTCAACCAGTCCAGGATTTTACTTAGAAAATCGGATAAGGTTATTTGGTCTTTGACCAGTCGAGTACCCTGCTTGACCGATCATGAAGTCTACCTCGGCCAGTCGAGCAGGACTCGACTCGAACTCCAGCAATGCGAAGTTTGCCCACTCGACCAGTCGAGGGTTTGTTTTATCCGATTGCACCAGAAAATTTGAAAATTGGTTCTGTCAGGACCAGTCGAGCCAAACCTTAGGCCAGTTGAGGGAACCGAATTGTAACCTATAAATAAAGGACATTTCTTAGATTTTATCATTCATTCCAAACCAATTCAAGCCACCACTCTGAGAGATTAGTCCCCACTATTGTGAAGTTATTGTGAGGTATTTAAAATTATTTTATATAGCTTTTCGGTTTCTTAATTTCTTGATCTCTTCATTCCATTCTAATTGATATAAAGAAGATTTTGTTTTAACCCTTTTTAAGATCCAAGAAATTAAATCCAAGTAGCCAAAGGTTGGATTTAATTTAAAATTCATTTAGACCTAGAAACTCTTCATTTATGAGATTGAACATTGAACATCTTCATCTATAAAGAAGCAGTTCTACTGGCTACATCGAAGAACATTCATTAGATAAGTATTGTTTTCAGTTTTCTATATTTGTGTAACGTCTCAGAAAATTCGTACAAAGACCCGAGTACCACATCAGGTAGAAATCACCAAGGACCAAATCCTTTAGAAATTAGACGAGAAATAGCTAAGTGTTAAACCAGATTTCTTGTGAAATTAGCACTAATCGTGTTAAATACGATCGGTAAGACCCAAAACTTGTAGAATCATGAACGCTACTTTACTTTGAAATCTAGAATCAATCTCTAAACCCGTTTGCTTTCAGGAGCACCTTGAAACTCCGTATCAGACCTAGACCGCGTGTCGAAAGTCCGATGATGGAAGAACTATACGGTTATGACCGCCTTACTAGACATGACAACCATCTCAGAAATCAAGTCCTAAAGGTACCCAGAAACGCACAACTTGAGCCTGGAGCGAAGTGTGTGAGAAACGCAAATACCTTTAGAACGTAAACTGGAACTTAAGTAAATTGAGTCGTTCGCTTGCAGGCTAAATCTAAGGATTCAGATCGTCAGATTATGACCCAATTATACCCTCGAATCAAGAAAAAATTTCAACACATGTCAGGGTACTTGTGGCCCTGATCGAGTGACGGTGACCATTGAACTGAAACTGGTCCACCACGGTCGATCTGTAAATCTGATTGGACCGAAAATCGAACTCGACCTAGATCCAATGTCAGGGAGCTTAAGTCCGATCGCACGCAGAAAAGAGGCCTCTAGATCAGCTCCTTTGGATCGAAACAAACGCATTTTGGCTATAATTTATGTATACCATGGCCCTGGGGCCATTGACATCGATTCTGGGCTTATAAATAGCCCTTAAACCCCCTCACTCCCAATCCATACGAATTTTTTAGAAACCCTAGGTGAGAGAGAAAGAAAAGGAGAGAAAAGAAGAAGGGAGGAGAGATTCTTGGGGATTATTGTTGGGATCTTTTCCCACAACTCCACACGCCGTTTCGCTTCTCTACTACGCTACTCAACTTGTTTCGGTTTTGATTTGGGTAAGAAATCCTAACCATAATCTCATTTTAGAAATTCAAATAGAGATATCGATGAAATAGCTAATCTATTTTGTTATTCAGGTAGCCGTTGTGTCGTAGACAAAGATGTAGTGTTCAAACTGAGCTCGGTACGGGTTTACCGGCGAAAGGCACGGACTATAAACATTTAGGTTATGGTTTTCAAGGCTTTCAATGTTAGTAATGATTTATGTTTGACTTGATTGCTGCCATATGATCTTAGTTATGATGTATTCGATAGATTATACATGTATATGAACTATGTGTATACATAATGCATTCCATGTGTTTGTTGAAATGTTTGAATGAACATGAAATCTTGATTTGTGCTTGCCATGACTAGTAATTGAGAATATATGTTTATTGTATGTATGACAACTCCTTTGTGAAAGGATTTGCCATAATATATGCGGTAACTAATTTAGTCTATGTATGAAGTAAAGTGTAGCCTAAGTGTTTGATGAAATATTTGAATGAAAGTGTAATTATGATTTATGCTTGCCATGACTATTAATCTAGAATACATGATTGTTGTAAGTATAACACCTCCTTTATGGAAGGATCCACCATAATATGTGCTATAGTTAATTTAGTCTATATATGTAGTATTACATAGTCTAAGTGCTTGTTAAAATGCCTGAATGAGATTTTGTTGATGGAATGTACTTGCTAAGTGTATTAAGATAGGATTTTTAATTTCCTTAGTCATACGAATTATTTTCTTTATGTAATCTATCTTGCTACTACGTGATTTATGGATGAATGTCTATGTATGATAACATGTACTCTATGTGTTCGTTAAAAATGCTTATATGAGATTTATATTAGAATTGGTTGTTACATGCTGTTGTGACTAGCACATGCGAATGCATATTGTATTTAAAGTGTGATTGGGGCTACGATGTAGTCCAGGCAATCAGTAATGATTTATAATAGGTGGCCGAACTATTTTAGCCACAATGGATACGTTCGAGGAATCTGAGTCGTACGCTGATTATAGACAGTGGCTAGGCCATGAGGAGTGCATATGCGCTCCATATCGATTAATTCAATGTACGCTCGTACCAGTCGAGCTTGTCAAGTAACCCGATTGACCCAATGTATGTTCATCATGTATGGACGCTACTGCTTGAACCTAAGGTACCAAACTTACCAGTGAAAAGCCCGTTTAACCTTGGTACATCGATCCACTACGACTCATTAGCCGGGCATGGTGGTATGGGACACCGTGGTCGAGCTGTCAACCTACGTTGGGGCGATGAGCCTCCCCATAGTAACCAGTGAATAACACCACCTCGTGAGCCGAATACGATGGTATGGGACACTGTATTCGAGCTGTCGGCCTACACTAATCAGGTGACAAGCCCTTTGTAGTGTCTTCGAGTGTACTCTGAGCCTGCGTTGAGGCGACGAGCCTTTTCATAGCAACTAGAGTATAAACTAGGCCTACACTGATTAGATGACGAGCCCTTTGTAGTGACCGAGAACCGTAACATCGTATGAGATTTAGCAATCCATTTAATTAGTACATCGCAGCGAATTCATCTTCAAATAAGTATGGCCATTGGTCCAGTGGATCATCCGCCAACTGAGCCTCATTTTTTGGTATTTGGTTCAGTTTACCTGTCTCATTTGTCCTTATACGATTGCCAATCCACAAGGTTAGCTGGCTAGGCTAATGAGTGAACCCAGTATGGTTCATACCTGACATAATATAAGATAGCAAAACAAAATGGAATGGCATGTATGCAAATATGAGTATGGGTGTTGAGATGCCATGAGAGGCATGTTAAATGGGATGATCGTCACTTCCTTAGGTTGGATATCCATCAACCTGAACCTGTACCCTTCAGACATCCACCATAGGCAGGCATGGGTAATTTGTACCCATCTTCAGACATCCACCTAGGTAGGCATTGGCAATATACACATCTACTCTATGAGTAGGCTTCCATTAACGTGGGCATCTAACAATGAATCTACTAGGTATAACCATCTAGGGATAGCCCCCAGAAACCCAAGCACGAGGTGTCCATGCATTTGCAATGGATGCCTATAGTGTATGTTGAATGTCTATGCGTCAACATGTGTAGTGAATATATACATCTTTCTCTGAGAGGAATTCATGATATTAATAATTAGCATGCTTGTTTATTCAATGTACACAAAAAATCTTTCAGGACATGTATCATAACTAAGAATCATACTAGCACAATAATAATAACATGACAAACATATCAATCATAACAATCACAACAATCATATCATATACCTTAATCATATAGGTATGAGACACGTAGGGATTCACTCACATGTTCATGGTGTGATCGAATCCTTCAAATAATTAGATGCTTTGAAATCTAAACTTCAAATCCCTATTAAGATAATTTAACATATTATAATTCAATCAAACTATTCCAACAAGTGGGGTCTACCTTTGATCAAGTTAATATAACCTACCATTACTCCTTTAAATAAATTTGAAAACCAAAAAAGGAAATTATCGATCAATGCAGTCGATCAATCGAGCCAGCTTAATGGCCCTCGATCGATCTTCCAATTAATCAGCTATAGATTGATGAAATTTGAGATTTCACATCTTAAGACTCTAGGCAAAATAGGCCACCTTTGATCAATCAAACCTACCCATGGATATATCAAAATCGGTCAGATTTAATTCAATTTTGTTCTCGTCCATTCTCATTTGGTAACTTCGATCAATTGAGACCATTCGAGGAGACCCTCGATCGATTGAACTTGGACTTAGATCAATCTGACCATAATAGATTTTTCAGCTTGGGTTGCTGGATGAAAATTGACACATTCGATCGATCAACCATCTACTTTGATCGATCGACTGAAGTCAGCTAGTTTTGTTACACAATCCGATTTCTCAAAAATCCTAGGGTTTGTTCTCTATTACCTTAACTTTGGTGTATTCCATTGATTTCAAAATTGGTTCCAACCCATTCGATAATTTTTCTCATTGTCAAATTCAGAGAAACCAATGGATCACTTGGATCCAAAATATTCAGAATCTAAAACTATTGGTTGAAAATGATTTTTTGACATAAACTCTGGTCATTTGTAAAATTCACAAATCGTTGTGGAAAATTCCTTAGTCGGATCACTTTAGGATTCAATGTCCTAACATGATTTGGCTTTAGGATCCTCCAATATGAATCTTCCTGATATGACTGGATTTCTCGAAGTGAATGCATAATTTAAAATAAAAAGTTGTCTTCTTTCTTCAAAAACTTTTTCATATATCAAAACGATGGACAATTTAGTAATAAAATAAAATCTTGTGGTGTTAGGAGTCAATCTCCTAACCTATCATTCCACCCCTTTGAATTCCATATTCGAAGTTGCGATCAAAAGTACCTCTTCCCACTAACCAAAGTGCTTGGTTTATATTATAAATCACAAAATTAATTTCTTAATTCGATTAACCAGTGATCTTATGTGGCTAAAAAATCAGGTGTGTTACATCGATGGCATTGAGTCTCAAAAGAAGACTCTTGGCCGTTCTCTCGAATATCTCTAATTGTGACTTCGATACCCTAGTGACATGCTGCATATATCCATTGAATCGTTCGTGGACCTAAGTCTTATTGTTCTTTTATAACGTCAGCAACAGAACTTGTTACACACACATATTGCACGGAACCCATCTGAACTTTTTGGAGAACTCATCATATGTGATGTGACTCCAAAATCTGAACGGTCCACGTGAAGCAGAACCTCATGAAACCCCTGATCCCAAATTTTACCTCGATCAAAAACTTTGGTGTGCCATGAAAATTGAAAACAGTTTGCTCCCTTGATTTGCATTTCCCTTTTTTATGGCCCATCGGAATTTTAGATTAGGGTGAAATTTTTTCCTTGGGATTTCATGGGATTCTGCATCACATGGACCGTTTGGATTAAATGCACATGACACATGTACAAAGGTGCACATGTGCGTAGGTGTGTAGGTGTGCATGACTCTCTCCCTCTCTCTCTATTTATATGTGTGTGTGTGTGTGTGTGTGTGTGTGTGTGTGTGTGTGTGTGTGTGTATAGACGCACATGACACGTGTGCAAAGGTGTGTGTGTGTGGGAAAAGGTTCTATACGGTGGAGCTCATGGGAACTCCCCATGAGGTCGAGCGGTGGGGGTCCCACCATGATGTGTGTCAAACATCAACACCGTGCATTTGATGGGTCCCCTTTAAATTATGGGATATCCCAAAAATCAGCCGTATAAGGAACTCTGGTGGGCCATAGCAACTAAAATCATGTGAAGACATGCCTAAAACATATAAAAGCACTTGGTGGGGCCCACCTAAAATTTGGATGCATTTGAAACTTGGTCTGACCCCTCATCCAAGTGGGACACACATAATGGATGGGCTGGATTTGTGAACCACATCTCGATGGGCCCAACAAATGATTATGAATGTCTTAATGGAGGGTAGCCCCTCTCAACTTCTGTATATGGTGTGGTCCACACAAGTCATGGATTGACTTGATTTTTAAGCCCTAGGCCCACCATGGAATGGTGCATCTGACTGATGGTGTTGATGTTTAACACACATCACAGTGGGGCCCACACAGCTCGACCTCATGGGAAGTTCCCATGAGCTCGACCGCATAGAACCTTTTTCATATATATATAAGCATGCTATTCTGTTAAGAAGTATGAATCTTTACTTGGTCTCATCGGGCGTGCCAAAAAGTTTTGTTGGCAATTCAATCAAATACAAGGCCACGCATGTGATCAAGGGCATGTATTCGAATTTCGTGTGTGATTATGATGCGCAAGTGTGTTAGAGTCTACTTGACTCAATGTTCTCCCTCTTTGAGTCAGACTGGACGCAAGATCTGGCTATCCTCCCAACCATTGGCTGTGATCAACGATCAGGCGACTTGTGAAAGGGTAGGGGCTAGCCCTTCTAAATGGATTCTTTTTAACCGTGTCTAAGACTTGTTCTTTCACCAGTACATTTGCAATACACTTCTTAAAAGAATGAAGATGACCGAATAAATAAAAATGGTCGAACAATGTTGATTTCATTAATTGAATGTGGCTCATTACAATCGACAAAGTATTGGAAGCAACTTAAAGAAATAAGCAATTAAGAAATAAATACCTGACTCGTCTATCAGAGAAGACTGTTGAGGTGAATGGTCAATAGGATGTGACTAAATAAGTGTGATCACTTAAGTAGGAACTCAATTGATTGGGATCCAACGACTTAGGATTATGAACATTTAATCTAATCCTATGATATTGTAGCAGTGGACCTTGGACAATAGTGATTTATGCCAAAGTTAGGTTGGGTTGAGGTAAAAGATGATAAATGAAAGATAAATTGAAAAGTATTTGGTGTAGGGCTGGAGCTCTTCTTCGCATGCTCCTTTCATAGCTTGTCAAGGTAGCAAAACCCTCATCGGCTTGTTGATCTTTGATCTTCTGCGCGTACGACGCAAATTCTGAATATGAATGACTCCAAATAGATCCAGAACTACTAACTTTTCAGATTTTCTTCTCGTAGTTGATCCCTTTATAGAGATATTTTTGGCTTGCTAATTGAATTCATGATCAATTAAGGAAACTTTTAAGGCTAATCTCAGATCTCAAATCGATCATGGCTATGCATCCACATGACCGAATCAAACCACCTCTTACATTTGATCTTAGGTCCCTTTTGATCGAGGTGTTAGATGGCCCAGATCCACCTGATATAGAATTGTTATCGGAGATGGGTTAGATCAGATATTTCATAAAGTTCTCTCATTCTCTTAATTCCGATTAATGTACGGCTTGGGACCCGTTCTGGTTGATGTCCGTTCTGTCCTTATTTAGGTATGAACCATAACCGGATTTGCTTGGATAAAGGTTTAATATTAGGATATTCAAAACCTTCTTGAATGTTACAGGTTCTCCGAACGTCTATGGAAAGATCTCCTATTTTGGAAGGATTGTTAGAGATAGCCTCGCCGAGTGTATTATAGCCATATCTGTGATAGAATACGTTCTCTTGACAGGTCTTTTATAGACATGTTGGGCACACTGCCTTATTAATTATCACGTTAATTGTGACCACATGGCATATGCTGATTTGCTCTTCTAAAGGCACGCATATGGGTTTACGCACGCATATGCGTAACGTTGAAGCAAGATTAAATGAATATACTCCCAGGTGCGAGTATGATTTCTGCCACCATAAGAAATAATGGAAATTAAATGCCCACCATTGAAATCTTTTTAGGGCCATAAAAGTTTTGAATAAGGCATGTATTTGTGTTTTCCCTCCATCTTAATGGGAACCATCTTGTGAATGGGTTGGCTTACATATAAACGTCAAGTTGGAACTAAGAACATTTCAATCATATCGTTTCCCTCCACTGTTGCTTGTTTCTTGTTGTGTAACTTGAGTTTTGCATCCTCTCATTTTTGGGCTCTCTCCCAACATAAATTTGGCAAGACTGATGGACGGAGTGAATGTCACGCGGACATTATAAGAGCCTATACAAAGCATGTGATTAACTTGAACATAATACATGAGCATTTTTATACAGTGCTCATGTGAGGTGACCTATGTGAAGCGAGGGCACATTCGGGGTGGGCGAGCTGTGAGTTGACACTCATGTGAAGTAGGGCCCATGAGGGGGTTTGGTTGAGTGCCTGACCGAGGCTTGAGATAAATGAATTAATTCATCATGCTCTATCAATTCAATCTTTTAGAGCAAGTGATTAGTTGTCATGCATCAAAAATAATGTCAGAGCGAAAGGTCTTGTGTTTTCACCAAGCTTGAGATAAAATGAATTAATTAATGCTTGGGCATGAGCATTTTCACACCCAAACTGTCACCACTTTAAGAAAAGATGCATAAATTAGGCAGATAAAAAATACTAAGACAATGCCAAAAAGGTTTTTAAACGGAAGATCCTCATCACAAGATCAAGGGCTATGGAGAATCCTCATCACCAGATCAATGGTTATAAAAAAGAGAAAAAATATGCAGTGTCATCTAAACAACATTTCTAAATAAAATTAAAAAACGAGTTTAACCATACCTTAAAAAAAGTACCGGGCCTTCTCCACCGACTTAAGTCATCCTGGCTGAAGTGGGCCCTACCATGATGTTTAAAAGAAAGTTATTTTTTCACTGTCCACGACGATTATATGCAATCTACTCTAACCATCACATAAAACACCGAAATTTAAGCCAATGATGTAAAAATCAGCAATATCCCTAATTGAGGGTGGCCACATGAAGAGAAACACTTTCAAAGGCGGGCATCGCCTTGACACTATTTTCACCAAGTCATGGAATGGAGTTCACCTGCACATCACATCACGGTGGGGCCACTTGCGTCAGTCAATGCAACCGACCATTAAATTGCTTATTTAGGGTTCGGTGCGCCTTTAAAAAAGAGTCTTTAGTTAATCTTCTGATATATTCAAAGTTTAAAACGTAAGCAAAGCAACTGCACATACCTTTTTTAAGGAAGCGGATTGCGTACTGGGTAATCCGATTTCCATTTTTAAATACTGAGTTTAAAACGGTATTCACAAGGAGTTTTATGATCCCAACCTGAGGATATGTACACTATACTCAGGTTTTCAGTCTGTTTAAGCAGGGGAATGTTTCAGTAATCCAAACCATTGATTGTTGGGCCCCCAGTAGATGGACTATTATCCAACCATCTTGTGGCTAGGATAATCTTATCTTTTTCCCTTACTTACAAACGGACTTGGGGAAACACAGCTACTGTCTACAGTAAACTGAAATGATGTCCAACGTTGGTCGCTAAGATCTTCCAATCCGGATGATTTTAGGAGAAGGGTCCATGCAAGGAGGGGCTATCAGATCAATGGTCCTGATCAGTGAACCATGGCTCCTCACCGAAAACCGGGAGATATGTATGTAACTCGTGACCGAGTACAACCGACAGCAGTTTCGCATCCACTGTAGAAGAGCCGTGCAAGTTTCCGCAAGCGAATCGAACAACGAGCGATTCTAATTCTTCACTCATCATCTTCAAGCGCTAATCAGGAACGTAACGCACGTGCCGATGTGTAACATGTTAGATGGATCCGGTACCGTTCATCTAAAAGTCAAGCCGTCTCACTCACAAGGCAAGAGAAACATGGTCCGTTAAATTAAGACCGTCGGCCACAGTTTTGAAATTGCCCATATCATTGCATAAAGGAATCAGTTTGATTCCATCGGAAAGGGAATCCACCGTGCGTACTACCTTATGAACGCCCCAGATCCCGCACGCATTAGTCACAGCAGGATGTTTGTTGCGTCTGTGATCAGCGCTTGGATATAGAGCGATGGAGTTATGCTTCCTCTAAAGTCCGCACCATTCCGTTTAGAGGCGTAACATGATGCTCGGGCTGCGTGCGACTCTTCATACGCAGGCACAAAATTTGTACACGTGGCATAAATAAAATAAAATAAAACCAAGAAGATTATGCAGCCACTTTCGCCAAGCCAAAATACAAAGATCAGATTAGTTGAACAATCCTAACTTCTGGAAAACTTGTTTGTGAAGATAGGGCACTTGGATTAAATTTTTTTTTTTTTTTTCTTTCATTTTTAAGGGTCCAATAAAAGTTTTTGTATTCATAATCTGAACGGTTTAATTTGATTTATTATATGATAAGTGTGCAATTTTTAAGAGCGTGCGTATCATCTAGTACACACTTCTCTACCATCAAAGTTTTTCTCTTCCGTTCATTCGACGGACGCTGATAACGTGGAGTGCACACACCGTCATCGGTGGTGTGTTGATGGGGGCAAAGTTCTTTCGACCCATTGTCATACATGTGTTATATACGTACCATTCATCTATTTTTTGAGAATATTTTAATAGATGAAACTAAAAATGAATTAGATACAAATTTTAAGTGAACCACACTCCACAAAAATTGTGAGATTGCTCGTTGAAAACTTCTCATGACCATAAAACTTTGGATAGAGTTATTGGATAGAGTTATTTTTATATTCTCCCTCTGTGGCATGATTCTGTCTTTGTTATGAATAGGTTTGATAGAAAATAAATATTAGGATAGGTTTAAGAAGGTTTCAACAATAGGAGTCATATTCCACGTTGCTTTCTACCGTGGTTTATTTGAACTTTTGATTTGACTTTTTTTTTCTGTTTTTGGCTAATATCATAAAATGATCTTAAAAAAATTGATGAACGGCGCGGATATAATACATAGATAATGGTGGGCCTACATAACTTTGCCACGTACTTCACCGAGGTTCGGTGGTGCCGCACCACGCATTTGCATCCTCGTCAACATACGCCACAGGGGTCGTTATTGCCACACCACGCAATTGCGTCGTCGTTCGACTGTGCGCATTACGCCCCACGAACGTCATAGAACCACCAAGTCCTTCATCTCCATAAAGGTTTATATGCAATTTCCCACGTTCGACAGTGCGCTTTCTTCTTAAATTGCGCCGTGTGCGCGGCGGGATTCTATCCCCTCTTGAAAACCCCTCAAGTCTCCTTGTTTCAGTTTCTGCTCCCAACTCTCGAGAGATCTTCGTCTCCTTCTCTGCAATGGCTTCTTCCACCGAGGGTTTGGTGCCCATAACCAGGGCTTATCTTGCTCGATATTACGATAAATACCCTTTCCCCCCTCTCTCGGATGATGTCTCCCGGCTTTCGGCCTTGCTTCGATCAATGTCAGAAGATTTGCTGAAAGAATCCGCTGCCACTCCCAGTAATTCTCCATCTGTCTCTCTCTGTCTCTCTCTCACTCTCTTTAATTCTTCTTCGTGTTTGGTTTAGTGTATTACGTTGTATTTTAATTTTTTGTGGGAATTCTAGTTTGTCAGCACTGCATGCTACACACATTGGACAACTGGTATGATAGTGTGGGGCCCTTCATCGTGTGGGCCATTCCATGAAGCGCCGTGGTGGAGAAAACCTAGCTAATTGGACGGTTTTGACTGTTAGATTTGCGACAATAATATTGGCATTGGTCAGCATTAAATTGGAAAAAGTCTGCCAATTCGATAATCACAGTTGCTGAATCCTAGCAAAAGATTTTTTTTTTTTTTTTTTTGAGTGGTCCATCACCACAATCACCAAACTGTGGTGACATGTATGCATAGGATGTAAAATGCCATGTTAACTAGTCTATAAACCAATGCAGAGGGTACTTGCTCAATGCTGAGCTCTAGTGCAAGCCTACAGTAATTGGAAACTCATCTCTTCACTAGCAGTCCTCACATTGTTACGTCTCCCTGATACATTTCCTTCATCATATTAATATATCCTTTCAACACATGCACGGACACACAAGCACAACATCATCATCAAAGCCTTATAACAATTAATTAGGGTCAGCTACATAAATCCTATTATGCCATTCCACTCTATCAAGGGCCATAACTTCAGTTACACTATAGGTCATCAATTCTTTTCTTAGTAGCTCGGTCCACATCCTTTTGGGCATTCCCCTCACCCTTTTAGAGCCTTCAACTTGTACTGACTCATTCTTTCTAGATGGCACGGTTCTTGGTCTGTTGCAGATGACCAAACCATCTTAAGTTTACTTTCCCTCATCCCACTACCTATTGGTGCGACTCCTAAGTTCATTTGAATACTTTTTTTTTTTTTTTTTTTGATTTTTTGTTCTTCTAATTTTATCCTTCCTTGCCTTGCCACTCATCCATCTCAACATCCTCATTTAAGCTGAACTCATCCCATGGACATGTGATGCAATCGCCCCACATCCCACATGTGGATGCTCCAAACGTATGTACAAGAAAAGTACCACCTTCCCTTTTTAGCCCATCGCTACTTTACTTTTCTTTTAAATCTCTAGATTAAGAATTTTTTTTTTCTTTCATATCTTTATATTGGGCACGGAGTAATTTTAGATTTTTCTTATTTATTTTCCTATTTAGGTACTTTCTCAATTACAATGCTTTGTTATTTAAGTGCTTTCCTATTTTCTTAGATATTGGCTAGCTAGGAATTCTATCTGTAGATTCCATAAATTTTATTACAGACTGTAAGGTTTGATTATAAATAAGGCCTATGGCTTACGGAATAAGACCAGTTGGATGACAGACACACACTCTCTCTCTCTCTCTCTCTCTCTCTCTCTCTCTTATCTCTACAGTAGAGGACTATTGAGCTTGCTCACAGTTTTGCATTCATGATCTCTAGCATTCGGCTAGAGGATTGTTGGGTCCTTCCCGCAATCCCTTTCTTTTCTTATTGATTTATTTGCTTCCCCTTTCGGGGTTTTCATTAAATTGGTATCAAAGCAAGTTCTGCTCTTGGGATTTCTCCTCTCTTCTTTTTCCTCTAATTTTGTCTCCATCTCCATCTCAACTAAACCATCACCCTATCTTTTCCCCAAGTTTCACTAGTAAACAACCTATACCGTATCCCACATCCAACCTTCTGAAAACTTTTCCCATTCACTACATCAAAAAAAAAAAAAAAAAAAAGAAAAAAAAAGAAAAAAAAAGAAGAAGAAGAAGAAGAAAGCAAAAGAAAAGAAAAGAAAGGAAAAGAAAAAAAAAAAAACCTTCTTGCATGCTTTGCGAAAGCCTGTTGTCTTATGCCCCGCACTAGAAGAGGGACGATTTACAATCCTGATGTGGCTACACAACCTCAAGATGGGACTGTTACAACCTTGCAACAAGTGGTCGATTTGATCACAAAACGGGTGGATGTTCTAAAGGTCCATTCCACAGCCAGAATGAATCCTCTGAAAGGATGTATTATTGTTCTCGAAAACGCAAATAAGGGAATCAATCCAGACCGCCGTTGTAGGATGAGTGAAACTAACCTAGGATGCAAGATGTGAGATCAAATACGCATAAATTTCAGCATTCAACATGTAAAACCAAACATATCCATATAATAAATTTAGAAAATTCAGATTTGTGACGCAAAGGGCCTAGGCTATCACATACGTGGTGCACAAAAATATAAATTATTACGAGAGTGGCCTACTTGGAAGTAGAGACTTCCAATCTATCATGGGTAGTGCAACAACCACGTAAGAAAACAATGATGCCAATAAAATCAGGTTTGGGGAATGGATAAAAAAAAAAAAAAAAAAAAATCAGATTTCCGTTAGGGTTTTGGGATTTAGGGATTGAGATTTGGGAATTAGGAATCTAGGGATTAGATAGGGTTTGGAAGGGAATCAAGGTGGGAAGGTACCAAATGGGGGCCCACACGTGGTAGCTTGTACAGACGCACGTGCGTGTCCATGTATGGATGGGTTGGGGAAAAGAGAGAGGAGGTGGATTAGGTTGCGTTTTGAGGGGTTTAGAAGAGATGTAAAGGAAGGAGAAGAAGAAAAAGATAAGAAGTGGAGTACCTTGTTGGAGAAGAGAAAGAGGAAGAAAACACTTTAGAGGAATCCACCACCATGCAAGCTTATACCATTTTACAATTTGATTGGAAGGGAGAGTTTCTCACAAACCCTAAAAACAAAGAGGAAAAAATACTTCTTTAACACAAGAAAGACTTTTTTTTTTCCTTTTCTCAAGCTCAAATAGGGTTGGACGCAGGGTATTCCGTATCAGTAATGGTGGCTGTTACGGTCACCACCGTCGCCACCGTTACTAATATGGGGGGCGTAACGACCATTATGACCCCCGTAACCATTGAAAATTTTCTTTTGCACAAAAAATTCTGAAAAAATATACAGAAAAACCAGAATAATATAAACATTCCAAATATGTATTCTTTTTTGTTTTGAACATGTTTATGGTAGTGTAATGGTCCACTCTTTGGTGAGAGTGTTGTATTGGGTTGTCTAATGAATTTGTGAACATGATTATATATATATCTAATGTTTACACATCACAATCAAGCACTTGAACTAGAAATCAGGAAAAAAGTCATAAATGATACTTCTTCAATTTTTTGAAAAATTGGCCCTTGGAGCTTCTATTCGCTCAAATCACTTCAATCTACGGTTTTAATATTAAAAACTATAGTAAGAGTGGTCAAAATCTGTTGTGAAATTATCTAGGAGAGCTTTTGGAATGAGAAATGTGAAAAAATGAGGAGAAATTTTGATTTAAATAGAAAAAAGTGACCATTATGCCCAAGGTATTTCGTATCGGTAATGGTAGCCGTAACGGTCACCACCATTACCGATACGGGTATTGGCCATAACGGCTAATATGGGGGTGTAACGACCGTTACGACCCCTGTAACGGTTGAAAATTTTCTTTTGCCCAAAAAATTTTGAAAAAATATCTAGAAAATCAATAATAATGTAAATATTTCAAATATGTATTCATTTTTTGTTTTGAACATGTTTATGGTAGTGTAACGGTCCACTCTTTGGTGAGAGTGTTGTATCGGGCAATGTAGTGAATTCTTTAATATGATTATGTCTCTAATGTTTACACATCACAATCAAGCATTAGAATTAGAAATCATAAAAAGGCATAAATACTGCTTTTTCAATTTTTATTATTATTTGTTTTTTTGAAAAAAAGGCCTTTGGAGATTCTATTCGCTCAAATTACTTCAATCCACAATTTTAATCTTAAAAGCTATAGTAAGAGTGTTCGAAATCTGTTGTAAAATGATATAGGAGAGTTTTTGGAATGAGAAAAGTGAAAAAGTGGAGAAAAATGAATTTAAATAGGAAAAAAAAAAATGATCATTTTTCGACCGTTATGGGAGTAATGGTCATTATGCCCTGTAACGGCCTTTATGGCCACCGTAACGGCTGATATTGTCTCAAAAAATAACTGCCCCTTTTCACCCCATATCACGTAACGGTCATGGTCGTTACCTATACGTATCAGCCTTTACGGGCGTACCGTAATGGATACGGAACACCTTGTTTATGCCCCGTAACGGCCTTTACGGCTACCATAATGGCCGATACAGTCCCAAAAAACCAACTACCCTGTTTCACTCCCATATCACGTAACGGTCATGGCCGTTATCTATACGTATCGGCTTTTATGGGCGTAACATAACGGATACGGAACACCTTGGTTGGATGTCCCCCCCCCCCCCGCCCCCCGGCTTTTATATTAAAACTTTAAAATTACAAACACGCCACTCACTTAAGTGATATGGCCCATCGTCTAAAATAAGTAAATTAAAACACTTACCATCAATCTTAACCGTCAAATAAATCCTAAAACTAACAAAAAACATAAATAAAACAAGATCGGGGTCCAAAGGGCCCAAATCTGGAAGTTCTGGTGGCCTGATGGCCTGATCAACAAGATCCAATAGTTGGATCAACACGAAATAAATGTTCTATGACTAAAATTGTCTCCTAAGCACCCCACATACATCACCCTAAGTGGGGGTCTTCCTGATGCGCGTTCAATGCATGTGGGGTCTTTAAAGTGGCCCGTGAGACCCATCTGGAACTCATTTCTCATCCACAAAGAGAGTTGTGCTAATGTGGGCGGTCGCCTATAACTCTGGTATACCTGAGTAGGTCCTCTGACGTCTCCATCTACTCTCCTTGGCTGAGAAGAATTTGCCACCTGCAAAATAAAGCTGTGGTAATGCTCGAGGAGGTCAGGATCAATGCATTGGAACTCTGCTTCTGTAGTCTAAGTGTTGTTTGACTTCAGCCTGTTCTTCCACTTGACGGGGTATTTCTAATACCCTCCATGGTGGGTAAGACCGCTTAGTGGTCCAGAGCATCCCCGATCTCTTCTTTCCGTTCAGATAGTGAACGAAAAGAAGGCAATAGGTGGGAAGTAGGGTCTGGTAAAGGCCATGGGCTGGGGACGGGGTCAGGGACACCATTATCTGGGGTAGGAGAAAGGTCTGCAGGAGGGCTAGAAGATGGAGGTGTGGGTCCGTCATAAGGCAGAAGGTCCTCCACGTTGAATGTTGCGCTAATGCCCTTAACTTAACAAATGGAAAATTCACCACATACGCATTAGGGCTTACTCTTGTCAAAATTTTATATGGACCCACACTGCGGGCATGCAATTTCCTCATGGTTCTCTATGGGAATCGTTTGGGCTTAATGCGGACCATGACGTAGTCACCCACTTAAAACTCCTTAAACCTACAATGTGAATCTGCAGAGATTTTATAATGTTGATTACTAGCATTAATGTGCCTCTTGATCTCGCTATGCAAGTCATGAATATGTTGTACAAATGCTTATGTGGACTTAGATGGCCTATGTGAGACGGACATGGGTATGAGATCTATAGACGTTCTAGGCTTGTACCTCTCTCAAATGGATTCATTCTTGTGGACCTATTAATGGAATTGTTGTATGCAAACTCGGCTATAGGCAAAACTGTATTCCAAGTCCTAATATGGTCTCCCACCTGACATTGTAGTTGATTCCCTAAGCTTCGATTGACAACTTTTGCTTGACCATCAGTCTAAGGATGGTATGCCGAAGAGAACTGCAACTTAGTTCCCATCATGTGCCATATAGTTTTCCAAAAATAACTCATAAACCGCACATCTCGATCTGACATAACGGTTTTCGACAAACCATGCAGATGAACTACTTCCCTAAAGAATATCTTAGCCATGTTAATGGCATCGGACATTTTAAAACATGGTAGGAAGTGACCATTTTCGAAAAACGATCCACAAATACAAAAATGGAATCGTGCTTTTTAATTGTCTTGGGGAGCCCAAGCACGAAATCCATGCTAATATCAACCCATGGGGTGTGGGGGACTGGCAATGGTGTATATAAACCGGTGTTCTGGTTTGTCTGCTTTGCCAGCTGACAAGTCTTACATTGCCTTATAATGTTAGCCACGTCTCGCTTGAGACTTGGCCAATAAAAACGCTCATCTACAGGGGCGATAATCTTATCACGCCCAAAATGACCAACTATCGTTCCAGCGTGAAGCTCCCAAACAAGAAAGTCGCAGAGGAACATACGAGGTATACACAATCTATTACCTCTAAATAAAAACTTATTGACCAGGACAAACTCACTATTACCCCTATACTGACTAGAGCTGGGCATCGGACCGAGTCGGATCGGATTGGGTCCAACTCGGTTCGGTCCAAAAACCAGATAGTCTGATCTGAACCCGATCCGATTCGGGGCCGAGTCCGGAACGGCTAACCTCAACCGATTCGACGCGCAGTTGACCTGACCCGAACCAAGTTCGACTCGGTCAGGGAAACCGAGTCGGATTGGGTTGGGTAGGATTCAGATCATTTTAACGGTGAAAATCATTATCCTCACTGCTATTTTCGGTGTGGTCCATTTGAGCTTTTGAAATGATTCAAATTTTTTCCTAATACCTAAAATAATCACCAAAAAATGGATAAACGGTGTGGATATAATAAATACATCATTGTGGGGCCCATGTAACATTGATCTTATTTGAGCCGTTCATACAACTCTGGAGCTCGAGGCGCTAGCTGCATTGATGTGCAACAGCTGTAACGTGTTGTGCACAAAAGAGCTGCCATTGACGTTGGCAAGTTCTGTGGGTCTGATCATAGGGTATGTGTTATATCCAAACCGTCCATCCATTTGGCGAGCTTGTTTTAAGGCTTGAGACGAAAAATAAGATAGATCTAACTATAAAGTGGACCACACTGAAAAAAGCAGTGGGGATTGAACGTCTACCATTCAAACCCTTTTTGGGGTCACAGTCTCACAGAATTTTGGGATCAATTTGAAATTTGTTTTGCCTCTTAATTTATGTTTTTGTGACCTTATGAACAAATTGGATGGAAAAGAAACGTTATGGTGAGCCCTACAAATTGTTTAATAGTGAAAATCATTCTCAGCTACTATTTATTATGTGGTCCAGATGATCTTTGGATATGATTGATTTTTTGGACAATGCTCTACAATGATCTCTATAAATATATAAACGGTGTAGATATAATAAATACATCATTGTGGGCCTATATAACTTTGATCTCCTTTGAACCGTTCGTACAACTCAGAGCTCGAGGAGCGTCAGTGCTCGTCTTGGCACGACACGTTCCTGCAGCTACAAAACCCTACAAAGGCTATATAGCTGTGTTTGGTACACCAGTGAATCCTTTCTTATCATACATATTAAACTCTATTGAGGCCCACCGTGAATGCATGTGATTTATCCACGCCGTCCATTTGTTTTTCCAGATCATTTTAGTCGTTGAACCCAAAATTGATGCATATCCAAAGTTCAAGTGGACCATATCACAGGAAAAACTAAAATCATTGATAAGAACCACTTCGAATCGGGTTGGTCCGGATCCATTCGGATCGGGTCGGTCTAGACTGACCATGACCCGATCTGGATCCGAAAAATATCGGATCTGAATGGCCATACCCGATCCGCACTGATCCAGGCCGTCGGTTCGGTTCGGAACGGGTCGGATCGGGTCTGATCGGGTCGGATCCACTGGATCGGGCCTGATATGCCCAGCTCTAATATTGACCATCTAACAACGATGCGTACACCTCTCTATAATTTGGGCAACTAGGATAATCTTCCTTTAATCGTTCAAATCCAGTGACTTTCGACGTTCATGGATTGGAGTAACGCAACCCTATGACTCAACACATCAGCATGTTTATTTTCAACTTCTGCCTTGTGCTTCAACACAAAAAGTATACTCCTGAA
This sequence comes from Magnolia sinica, assembly GCF_029962835.1. NCBI lineage: Eukaryota > Viridiplantae > Streptophyta > Magnoliopsida > Magnoliales > Magnoliaceae > Magnolia > Magnolia sinica. Next base: position 48,082,963 of record NC_080585.1, on the reverse strand, counting down.
GAAATTAGACCCACTTGGCATGCCTCGAGTTCAACTTCTTTTGCAAGTTGAGATAGCGCAAAGCGTCATAGTTAGAGAATAAGACAAACTCCTCATGCGGTAATAAATAATGTCGCCAATGGTGCAAAGATGCACTATCGTATAAAATTCATTGTCATAGGTATAATACTTTTGTTTCGCTTCCTCCAACTTCTTGCTAAAGAAAGCGACATGGTGCCTTTCCTGACTAAGCATTCCACGTATACCCCACATCAGACACATCACAAGCAACCTCCAAAGCCTTGGAACAATCCGGAATTTGCATGATAGGAGCTTTAGTCATCTTGACTTTGATCTCCTTGAACGCCCTAGAGGCTACTTTAGTTCATCGGAACTCCCCTTTTTTTATGCAATTGGTAATGGGAGCCATGGTGGAACTAAACCATCTCATGAATTGCCCATAAAAGGTGGTTAGGTTGTGAAAGTTACGCACCCCATGAATATTATGTGGCTCAAGCCAACTGACTATGGCATTGACTTTCTTGGGATCCGCAGACATGCCCTAAAATGACACGATAAAACCTAAAACCGATGACACTACTAGACAAAAATGAACACTTCTTGAGGTTAGCATATAACTTCTCTGCTCTATGGATCCCACACGCTTGCCTCAGATGGTAGAGGTGTTGTTCCTTAGTCATGCTATAAATAAGGATGTCATTAAAGTATATGACTAGGAACTTCCCCATGAAGGGTCTTAACACTTGGGTCATCACCCACATAAATGTACTTGGGGCATTGGTCAGCCCAAAAGGCATGACTAGCCACTTGTACAACCCATCCTTCATCTTGAAAGGAGTTTTTCACTCATCACTTGGTGAATACGGTTTTAGTGATACCCACTATTGAGGTCTATTTTGGAGAAAATTGTGGCGTTAGCCATCATGTCCAACATATCATCAAGACGCGGTATAGGAAACCGATACTTAAACGATAATCTTATTGATGGCTCTATTATCCACACATATATGCCACGTGCCATCCTTCTTGGGCGTCAGAAGGGCAGGCACGACACATGGACTCATGCTCTCTTGAATGAACCATTTCTTATCAAGCTCATCAACTTGCTTCTTGAGTTTCGCATGCTTCATGGAGTTCATTCTGTAATGAGGAAGGTTTGTGAGAGTTGACCTAGGGATAAGATCAATGGCATGCTGGATGTCCCTCATAGGTGATAGCTCATCCGGGAGGTCGTCAAGAAAGATATCACTGAACTCCTCCATTACTGAAATCACCTCACTAGGCAACTCTACACCAACAAGGGGGGTAACCTCTCTAGTCATGAGGGTATACACCTCTGAATCCTCTTTAGTCTCTCTTTCAAATTCTTTTGCATTAATGATGTGAAGAGACTTAAGCTCGGACTTCCTCAAATTTCCAAGATCACCCTTCTTGGTGGTCTCCTTTTTTTCCAGCACGCTCTTGGGTGGAAGAGGACTTAATCTAATTTTCTTGCCCTCAAGCATGAATGTACAAATATTCGAGTGACCGAATATTTTAATGTTTAAGTCAAATAATCAGGGCCTACCCAAGATGCTGTGGTTAACTTCCATGGTAACCACATCGCACCACAACGAATCCTTATATGACCCAAACTGGATGGGTATACAACATTGCTATGAGACTGGAATGGAGGGCTCATAAACCCACGACACTCTGTAGGGCTAAGGGTGAGAATCGACTTTCAAGCCTAGTCGACTTACGGTGTTGGTACAGACCATGTTTGCACAATTGCCACTATCCGTGATCACTTTACAATTCTTTTCTCCACATTTGCAATAAGTGTAAAAGATCGTGTTCCTATGCCAATCATCATTTTCTTTAGCTTGGGCAAAGGCACATCTGACTACTGCGAGAGTGTTGGTCTCCTGCTCATCAAACTCCTCATCACTAGCACCAATATCATGCTCATGTTCCTCTACATCGCAATTGCCCGCATCCTCATATGCCTTATCTATCATAAGAGCTTTACCTCTTTATTTGTTCGAGCATTCCTTTACGAGGTGACCATAACCATTGCAATGGAAACACTGCTTGTGCTCACTTCCCTTTGAACTAGTGCTGATTAGACCCTTATCTTTAACATCTCTGTTATAGGTGGGAGCTCTAGTTGGGGCTTTTGTCTGGCTCCCAGGGTTACGTTTGGCTCCCTGAGGAGCAACCCTGCCACTAGAATCATGAGACCCAAACTGCTTCATGGTCGATTGCACTAGGTATCGTTCAAGCTCCTCTATCCTAAGGTAGGCCTCCTCTAGTGTACCAACATCATGAGGATGAGCTCACGCCTAATCTCAGGGCGCATGCCCGTCCTAAATCGAGACAAGGTTACAATAGGGACTTGTCGACATCACACTGCATTATGTACTCCTCGAATCTCTTGATATAATCCGATACAGGCATTGACCCTTGTCTCAAGGACTACTACTGAGCCAAAAGGCGATCACAGTAGGAGAGCGGGATGTATTTTTGTCTAAAAAGTTCTTTCATCTCAATCCATAATGTAATGGGTTAATCTCCACGATGCTCCCCCTTCCGCTCTGTATTGGTCCAGAATAGCTTGGCTTAACTCGTTAACTTCATCTCAGCGAAGGAAAATGATGGGGTTTCGTTGTTTTGTGGGATTCCATGTGCCCAACATACATCAAACCTGGTTTTGCTGTATCTTTGTTGAGATTTAGGTCCATTATATGAAGGTTTCAAATATCTAAGTGTTTGGGCCATCGACTATACACATGAAGTTGGATGTATATGTTGTCCTGCTGTGGATTGTTGGATTGATTTTTTTTTTTTTTAGTTTATATTTCTGGTCATTATGAGCCTTCTCTATTACTCTAGTATGGAGGATAAGCTCCCTTCTGGAGCTGTTATGGGGCCCTTTGAGTCTCACACCCTGTCGATCACCAGAATCAAGTTGAATAGGAATAATTATTTACAATGGGCCCAATCAATCAAGCTATTTCTAGGCAGAAGAGAGAGACTTTCGTATATCTTAGATAAGTCTCCTGACTCTACAAATGAAAGCTTCAAAATCTTGACCAAAGAAAATTATTTGGTTATGGCTGGGCTTTTAAAAATGGAGGCTACAATTAACAACTCTCTTATGTTTTTGATGACAGTTAAAAAGATATGTGATACTATCCGAGACATGTATTCAGAAGATCGCACTATATCTCGAGTGTATAAGCTAGTCTTAGACATATGTAAGCTTCAATAGGATGCCACAAGCCTAAAAGAGCATTTCACTATTTTACGTGGTATGTGAGGTGAGCTAGATATGTACCGTCCTCTTCCTTCTCATTGTACTCAAGACCATGAGGTCATTTGGTAACGAAGTGAATAGACTTGAATTATGCAATTGATGCAAGACAATTAATCACTTGCTCTAAAAGCTCGAACTATTAGAGTATGGTGAATTAATCCCTTTATCTCATAGCCCAGGTCCCACATCTCATAGGTTAGGACCTCAGCCGAACCCCCCTCATGGGCTCGTGGGCCCCAAATCACATGGGCCACTCACCCCAAGTGTGTCCCCGCATCCCACGAGCTACCCCACTCAAGCCCGGTGTGAAATGCGCCTGCATTAAGCACCCCTCGTGAGGAGTCTCGAACACGAGACCTCCTGCTCTGATACCAATTTGATGCAGGACAATTAACCACTTGCTCTAAAAGCTCGAACTGTTAGAGTATGGTGAATTAATCCCTTTATCTCATAGCCTAGGTCCCACAACTCAAGGGTTAGGACCTCGGCCGAACCCCCCTCATGGGCTCGTGGCCCCCAAATCACATGGGCCACCCACCCCGAGTGTGTCCCCGCTTCCCATGGGCTACCCCACTTGAGCTGGGTGTGAAATGCCCCTGCATTAGCAATTCCTCTCCGGATTGAATCCAGAATATACCAAAGTGTACTTCGTCAAATCTTGGCTATGGAGCCCCTTCACTTCCATTAGTCTATGCTCATGTTCAGAGAGTTGATTTCCTGTCTCCTACTATTCCTGTGGACATCGACAAATCCGCCTACATAGCTATAGACCGCCCTTCTCCTGGTTCTAGTTCTAGGGCTTCTAGCAAGAGCTCCCCAAGTAGTAGTCGTTCTCCTGGTTATGGTGGTCGAGGCGGGGGTTGAGCTCATGATTGAGGTTGATGCAAGATGATGGAAACTATCCTAGGATGTAAGACGAGAGATCAATTACACATTAATTTCAGCAATCAACCATATAAAATTAAGCATATCCTCATAATAGATTCGGAAATTCAGATTTATAACGTGAAGATTGTAGGTTTTCACATACACGGTGCACGAAAATATAAAATAGTTCAAGAGTGGCCCACTTGGAAGTAAGGACTTCCAATCTAGCGTGGGTAGTGCAACAACCATGTGGATAGATAATGATGCAAGCAAATTTATGGTTTTGGGAAAGTTTCACAAAAATAAAATAAAAAAAATTCAGATTTTGATTAGGTTTATGGATTCATGGATGAAAATTTAAGAATAGGGTTTTTAGGGATTCAAAGGATCCAGGGTTTAGAAGGTTATAATGGAAAGGAAAAGAGGAAGGCCATAGAAGAAGAAGAATGCCTTTCGAAGAAGAGAGAGGAATGATGTAAGAAGAAGAATACCTTTCGAAGAAGAGGAAGAGGAAGGATGGACCTTGGGGAATCTACTACCAAACAAACTTCTACCATTCCACAATTCAATTGGAATGGAGGGTTTCTCACAAACAAACCTTAAAACACAAGGAGGAAAATTCTTTCACACAAGAGAGATTCTCTCTCTCTCTCTCTCTCTCTCTCTCTCTCTCTCTCTCTCTTTTCAATAACACCACTAGGGTTCGAACTCCACCCCCCCTGTGGTTTTATAATTAAAATTTTAAAATTAAAAATTCAGTATAATTACAACTATGCCACTCACTTAAGTGAAGTAGCCCATAATTCAAAATAAGAAAACTAAAACATTTATTATTAATCTCAACCATCAAATAAATCCTACAAATAACAAAAAACATAAATAAAGTAAGATTAGAGTCCAAGGGGCCCAGATCAGGAAGATCTGGTGGCTCGATGGCCTAATCGACAAGATCCAATGGTCGGATCGACACGAAATAGAAATCCTATGACTAAATGGTCTCTTAAGCAGCCCATATGCATCATCCCAAAGTGGGGTCTTCTTGATGCATGTCCAATGCATGTGGGGTCTTCAAAATGGGTCGGCGGGCCCCATCTGGAACTCGTCTCCCATCCACAAAGAAAGCAACGCTGATGTGGGTGGTCGTCTGTCTCTGGTACACTTAGTAGGTCCTCTGATGTCCCCATCAAAGGTGGTCGTGATATTTGCACCTTTGGTGGACGTGGCCATGGTCATGATGGTTCTCCTTGTTCTCGCACCCATTGCGGTGGCACTAATCATATAGTTGATCGATCTTGTGATATTGTTGGCCGACCTTCGTGGAAAGGTGCTTGTATGGCTGGTACAATGTCATCTGACTCTGAGAAGATTCGTTTGATGCCTTTAACATTATCTTACGGCATGTCTACTTCAGGCGACTCTGTCACTATATCCAGAGAGGCGTATGATACTTTGATGCAGTGTCATAATCGAGACGTGTGTTCTACTTTCAACGCTAGCTTGGCCCAGTCAGGTACCACCCTATATGTGTCCTCTTTGTCTCCTTCCTAGGTCATTAACTCTGGGGCTACATCTCACATGACCAGTAAACTCCACCTTTTTTTACTTTGATCAAACTTCTAGTCAGCCTAGCTTTGTTACAGTTGTAGATGGTAATGGATCTTGCATCTCTAGGATTGGGTCCATTACCCTATCTCCCTCCATGCAGTTATCTTTTGTTCTACATGTTCCTTCTTTTCCATTGAACCTATTATCTGTTAGTTCTCTTACCAAGTCATTAAATTGCTCTAGAACATTCTTCCCTTCTCATCGTGTCTTTTAGGACCTCCATACAAAGTAGATGATTGGTAGGGGCCATGAGTGTGTTGGGATTTACTTTCTCAATGATACTTAAGTGAGCCCTATGAGCCTTTTGTCCTTAGAGACTATATCTAAATGGCATTGTTGTTTAGGACATCCATCTTTATCAAGACGAAAACTTATCTTTCCTTCTATTGATGTTCTCAAACCATTATTTTGTGATACTTTGTGAATTTTCTAAGCATCATAGAACTATCTTTCCTCGTAGCTCAACTAGATGGAAGCCTAGTCCTTTTGAACTAGTTCATTCTAATGTTTGAGGTCCGACACCTATTGAGTCTACCTTTGGTTACAAATAGTTTGTGTCTTTCATTGATGACCATTCCTGAATGACGTGGATCTATCTTATGAAATTTAAACATGACGTGCTTGATATATTCAAGGCTTTTTATAATGAAGTTTCCAACCAATTCCAATGTTCCATTGAAGTTCTTCGCTTTGACAATGGGGGTGAATATATATCAAAATCCTTCTTAAGTTTTTTATAGGATCATGGTATACTATCTCAAACTTCTTGCCTAAGGACTCCCAAACAAAATAGTGTTGCTGAAGGAAAGAACCGTCATCTTCTCGAAGTTATTCATGCTCTTCTCTTAGGTATGAATGTTCCAAAACGTTTTTGGGATGATGCTTTACTTACGACTCCCTTTCTTATTAATAGACTTTCATCTTGAATTCTACAAAATAAATCTTCTTTTGAAATCTTCCATCATCATGACAAAGCATTTCCATTATCCCCCAGAGTTTTTTGGATGCACCTGTTTTGTTCACATACTTGATGGTAGTAATTGTAAGTCCTTGATTGGAAAAATGTGTATTTCTGGGATATTTTCGATCTCAGAAGGGCTATAAATGCTATATTCTCTTGACTCGCAAGAAATATGTGTTAGCGGATGTCACTTTCTTTGATGATGTTCCCTACTTCTCACTCGAAGGAAATTCGCTACATGATCCTCTTGCAAGTCAGGGGGAGACTTTGTTAAATCACCCCATTTCGCTTCCAATTCTCTCTTGATGAAGATTCCCATCCTCTGAAACCTCTGAAACCATTTCGTGTGTATCAACAACGGAAGAAATCCCCCACTACTCTAACTCCCATCATACCATCTACTTCTCATGAAGACCCATGTACAATTCTTCCATCTTTTGATGATCTCCCTATTGCTTTACGTAAGTCTACTTGTGCATGTACTCGTCATCCTATTAATCGTTATGTCTCTTTTCAGTGTTTGTTTCCTACCTTCAGGGCCTTTGCTACCTCAGTCTCATCTTCCTTTGTTCCTATGATTCTCAGGGAGGCCCTCAGTAGCCCTGATTGGAAGCAAGCTATGATAGAAGAGATGAGATGCGTGCCCTTGAGCAGAATGATACCTGGGAACTAGTTCCCTTGCGTAAAGACAAGTAGATCGTGGGTTACCAGTGGGTTTATTCTTTTAAGTACCTCCCAGATGGATTGATTGACAAATAGACGGCTTAATTATTAGCCAAGGCTATGGACTACTTTGAGACTTTCTCACCCATAGTAAGGCTCAACTTAGTTTGCATGATCATCTCTTTTGCCGCAAATCTGTCTTGGCTGTTTTCCAGTTGGACGTAAAGAATGCCTTTCTACCTGGTGACCTTGTTGAGGAAGTCTATATGGATCCACCACCAGGTTTTTCTTTAACCAATGGCTCATATCGGGTATGTCGCCTCAAGAAGTCTATCTATGGCCCTAAGTAGTCTCCTTGAGCCTGGTTTGACAAGTTTAGCCGTACATTATTAGACTTCGGCTTTGTTTGTAGTCATTCAGATCTTTCTCTCTTCACTTGTCGGCGTACTTCAGGGATTATAGTTTTGTTAGTCTACGTCGAAGACATCGTCTAGGCTGGTGATGAGAGGACAACTGTGACCTTCCGATATTTAGCTAGTTTTTTGCTGGTTGTACATAATTAGATGCTTTAACCATTACATTGGCAGGCCACTGACTGAATGGTCACTATAAAACCTTTGATCCCCTTGTGTTTTATGTGTGGCCTATCTTTTTAATGGCTTACTTGGCAACCATTGGGGTCATTGGAGATTTGTGCCACAAGTTATAGTAACCTGCAGATTAGTTGATTGGATGATCCTAACCCATTTCATAATGGACATTTGTTTATCGAAAATGGGACATTAATTTTTTCATTTTAATAATCTACATGATGCCACCAATTGAACAATTAGGATCATTTGTTTAGTGTAATTTTGTGATCAGCCTATCCATTGAATGGGACCACGATTTGAACAGTTTGAATTGAGGGAACCGTATGGTATTTATGCAGTGGGTATGTTATGGATGGTCATACTCTACCAGCATATCAAATAACCCATGTTAGATACCGTGTAAAGTGTGGGCCCATTGTTGATGGTTCATCACGATCACACAGTCTGAGGATCATGACCCTTTCAACAAGTAATTGTACATGTAGTTAGTTGAGGTTGGATAATCTTAGGTGAGAATAGAGGAGGAGAAAGAGGAGTTTTGGAGAAATGGGTTTGTGTGTTTGGGTACATACCAAAACCCTAACACTTCTTTTATTATAATGCTATAACACATATACATACTCCTTAGGATAACCGAGCATTGTGCACATGCACCCAAAAAGTCATAAAAATATACATACACACTACTAACTCCTATGCTTCCCCTCAAGTTAGATTATATATATTGGTCATGCCCAACTTGCCAGTGATACGATGAGGAGCATCCCGACTGAGAGATTTAGCGAGTACATCAGCTAATTGCTCGCCAGAGTGAACAAAGGGGTGACGATTTCCTTGTTAATGACTTTCTCCCGAATAAAATGACAATCAACTTTAATGTGCTTCATGCGCTCATGAAACGCCAGATTGCTGGTAATGTGAATGGCAGCTTGATTGTCACAATGCAATGGAATGGAACTTGAAGGAGAATAGGCAAGTTCCTAGAGAAGGATGCTTAGCCAAACTAGTTCACATGTTGTATGAGCCATTGCCCTATACTCAGCCTCGACAGAAGATTGAGCTACAACGGATTGCTTCTTTCTCTTCCAAGTGACATGATTTCCACCAGGGAATGTATAATACGTTGATATAGATCGTCTATCATGTTAACTACCAACACAATCAACATCAGAATAACTGGAAAGATGGAGATGACCATGTGGTTGAAACTGTGGATCTTTGCCTGGAGCAGATTCGAGATACCGAAGAATACGATACATTGTAGTTAGATGTGTCGTCCGAGCAGTATGTATGAATTGACTAACGATGCCCACAACATAAGATAGGTCTGACCGAGTAATAGTTAAATAGATAAGTTGAACAACCAATTGGCGATACATTCCAGGGTTTGAGAGGAGCTCGCCCCCCCCCCCCCCCCTAGGGGTGATTTTCCAGGTAGTGTCCATTGGGGTAGCAACAGGCTTGCATCCAAGCATCCCAATTTCAGAAAGGAGATCAATAGCGCATTTCCTCTGAGAGAGCACAATAGTCTTTGATCAAGCAACTTCAATCCCTACGAAATATCGGAGAGTCTCAAGGTCTTTGATCTTAAACCGAGTCTTGAGAAATGACTTAATGGCAACCATACCCTCTGTATCAACGTAGATAATGAGCACCATAATCTTGGTGGGTCGCCGACAAATGAAAAGAGAATGACTCGCGTGGCTTCGAATAAATCCAAACTCGAGGAGAGCATAACTAAATTTACCAAACCAGGCTCGTGGAGATTGTTTCAGGCCATAGATGGGCTTCTTCAATCGACACATGAGTGAAGTACTTGATTGGGAAAAACCTGGGGGCTAATGCATATAAACTTCCTCGGTGAGGTCACTATGTAAGAAAGCATTTTCATATCCAGATGGAATAAAGGCCAAGATAGATTCGTTGCTAGAGATATCACCACTCGAACAGAGTTAAACTTTGCCATAGGAGATCGCATTTCAAAGTAATCCATGCCATAGGTTTGAGTATAACCCTTGATGACCAACTGTGCCTTATAACAATCAATTGAACCATCTGGGAGATACTTGATGGTATAAACTCATCGGCATCCAACAATATACTTACCCTTGGTGGAGGTAGCAACTCCCAGGTATTGTTCTTCTTGAGAGCTTGCATTTCATCCATCATAGCTCGAGTCCAATTAGGGTTGCTCATGGCTTCCTTCAAGGTATGAGGGACAACTGATGAGGACATCCAGGCGCTACTCAGGATATGTATGAGACAGAGGAGAGCCATCAGTCCAATCCTAGCATTGCTTTGGATGGACGACATCTACATGGGCTCTTGAGTGACGAGTTGAAGACCCCATGTGCATGGACGTGCATTTGGAAGGCCCCACATTGGGATGATGCACGTGGGCTACATTTGGAGGAGCATCCAACCGTTGGATCATGATTTCGGGTCGATCCAACCACTGGATTTCGCGGAGGATATAATCGGGCCATCCATCTTGGTACACTTTGATTGCGGACACCCTAGGATTAGTTTATTTCTTATTTTAGATTTATTTGTTGTTTTAGATGTGTTTTGGAACATTTGCATTGAGTATTTTAGGTATGGGACACATATGGAACACTTTTTTATACTTAAGGGTATTTTGGACTCTTTACACCTCCAAAGACTATAAAAGGGGGCGGATGTCCAACCATAATGCTTAATGAATGGATTTTGCTGTGAGCTTTAAAGAGGAAAACCTCTCCCCTTGGTGTGATTCCTTGGAGCTTGGATGGTTTGAATCCATCCAGAGGTGCGATTCTTCAACATTATCATCTTTTCCTTCCTCTCATAAAGTGCTCTCTGCTTTTTTCCTTTCTCCGTCATCTTATTTTTCTTCCTTCTTCTAGATTCCTTCTTCTTTTCCTCTTTTCCCCTTAACCCTAACCATCCAAAAGCTCTCAAATCCCTCAATCATCACAAAACCCAACAACCCCTTTAATGCGGCAACCGACCTTTACAAACTGTACGACGGTATAGACTGCTGTACGACCTTCCTCATAGCGTACGGACAGCCTTGTGCTGAGTTTTTTGAAACCCTTCCCCTATTCTAAAACCCCAACCCTAGGCCCTATTTTTCCCAAATTTTGAAACCCTAATTCCCCTACCTAGAACCTATTACCCAATTCCCTAATCCTTTACAACCCTAATTATCCAATTTCCTAAACCCTAACTCTAGAAACCCTAGATTTCCTTCCCTAATTGGAGTTGATTCTCATACCTATGCTAAAGTAGAAGTCCTTACGTCCATAGATCCATAGGTTTACATGAATAAATGTTTTATGTGCATGGGTGGATGACCATTAAATTTCCGAATCTCTGTTTCAATGTGATTTTAATTTTAATTTTTTTTTTCATTTGCTTATCTTACTCTTCACTCTAAGGTAGAAGTTCTTGAATTTTATGTTCTCCATTATTTATGCTAAATCCGCCTCCTAGTTTGTATTAATTCATATCATATTCATCCATCCCACATCATGGAAGCTGCAAAAGACTAGGAGGGTGAAAGGCGTTGATAGGAAATAGGACTACCAAAGGGATGTTTCGTATGGGAGCGAGAAGTTTTCACAAGGTAATGGGCAGGTCATCATGAGATAGACAATAAGAGATAGAACCTGAGCTACCAGGCGAAGCGGATGGCATGATAAGTGGCTGAGTAGTGGAGGATTTAGTTTGTTGATGATACACCAGAATGGGGTTGGAGGAGACGAGATGTGGGAGGATCATCAAGACAAGAGACATGAAGGGGTATAGAGTTAAGCTCCCCCTGACGAATAAGAGGCTCATGAAGCGAACGCCTTTCATTGGAAAAATAAGAAATCTCTTAAAAAAAAGGTTACATCCGCTAAGACATATCTCTTACTAGTTAGAGACTTATAACATTTATACCCCTTCTAAGATTGAGAGTACTTTAAGAAGAGGCATTTAATAGCTCGAGGACTTAACTTGTCATTGCTTCCATTAAGGACTTGAACAAAGCACACACACCCAAAGACTTTTAGAGGTAAGGGAAAAGGTTTATCATGCGGGTGCAAAATTTCCAATGAGGATTTATGTGAATATCAAGTAAGAGGGCACGTGTTATTTCAAGAAGATGACGACTATTTCACTCAGCCACACTATTTTGTTGAGGGGTTTGTGGGCATGAAGTACAAGACAATGTACCATGATCCTGTAAAAAGGACAAAAATATTCAACATATACTCTCCCCCATTGTCAAAATGTAAAAGTTTAATAGGACACTAAAACTGAATGACTACTTCATTGCAATTTTTTAAAAACATACATCAAACACCTCACATTTAGACTTGAGAAGATAAACCTAAGTCATTCGAGAGCAACCATTAATAAAGATAACAAAATATTTATATCAAAAAAGAGAGATAATAGGCATAGGGCCCCAAACATAAGAATGAACGAGTTTAAATGGTATGGATTTCCTCTCAAACAAACTAGGAGGAAATACGGCTTGGTGATATTTGGAGAATTCACAAGTCTCACAACATAAGAGTTTAGTTACAAACATTGAAGGAAACAAAAGTTTTAACCTAGACAGAGATGAATGTCTTAGACGACAATGCCATCTGGACACTAACTCTTGACTATAGACAGAGCAATGGATGCCAATACATTTGCATCATCAAGGAAATAGACCCTTCCATGTTCATTGCCCCCACCAATTGTCTGCTTTGTCTGGAGCTCCTGAATCACACAATTAGAAGGAAAGAAAGTTACTGAATAATTTAAAGATTTTGTATGAAAACTAACATGTAAGAGATTGAAAGGAAAGCTGGGAACATGAAGGATTGAAGATAGCTGCATAGTGGGAGAGAGATGGATGGATCTAGTTGCAGATATTGGAATTTGCTTCCCATTTGCAACAATGACAAAGCGAGATTGACTTGAAGGATAGTAAGAGATAAACAAGTGGGACTTACTAGCCATATGCAATGTGGCCCTAGAGTAATGACCCGGAATAAAAAGGAGAAGACGCATAAAGGGCAGTACTTAACTAGGCTACAATAGCCCTGGAAGTATCAGGAGCAACATGAACATGTAGTCTCATCAAGGCCTCGTAGGCCTCACGTGACAAGAGAACTGAGTCACTTGAAGAAGGCTTTTCAGGAGTAGTCATCTGTGGAGGCTTCTCAAAAAACAGTTGAAGCACTGCTGGCCAAGGATGCACTAGTCCACGATGGACACCCAATGAGGTCCCAACATCGATTGACCATGTGGTTTGTGCTCCCACAATGCGTACAGGTGCAAGGTCTGTCAGGACCTCATCCTCATCCACTGCAACCATGACTAACAGCCATCACACCCATTTCCACGAACCTTACCTTAATTATTGGGCCCAAAATCATGACCACGTCCCTTTGTACCCTATGTTGGAGCTCTAAATCCTTGGCTAAAAGAAGGACGGTCTCTAACTGCATATGCGGATCGATTAGGAGGGACAAACGTAGGGGTGGATGGGGCAGTGACCTTGTGACACAACATAGATAGTAGTTTGAGGAGAAAGAGGATCCATAATTATAATTTGTTCCGAATACTATGATACGCAGAGTTAAGGCTAGAGAGGAATTGCATGCTTCGAGTGTCTTCACGTTGCTTCCATGCATGATCAATCTTGTATACAATAGGAGAGAAGGGGCTGATAGAGATCTTGTTCATCCCACATACCTCGAAGAGCCAAAAAATACTCCTTCAAAGATTTTGAATCTTGTTGAAACTTGTCAAGATCAGAGATCAACTTAAACACTCTGGATATATTTTGTGCCTCTCAATACATGTCACGGAGGGTGTCCTAGATTCTTTCGACCGATGTCAGGATCATAACATAGTTGCTCATAGTAGAATCTATATTATTAAGGAGCCAAGCCATGACTGGGTAATTCTCGTTGGTCCAGGTCTTGAAATTCCCATCCGTTGGATCTGGAGGTTCATCCAATATGTAGGATAGTCTATCTCTATCCCCTATAAACAACTTCATCAATTGGGCCCATTGTAGATAATCATTACCGTTCAACTTGACTATGGTAATCACAAGGGATTTGACTCTAAAGATCCCACACCGGGTCCAACAGAGTTTTTGTCCTCCATACGGGTCCATTAGGAAAAAAAGAAGCAACCAACAACTCAAATAAGGCACAGGCTATAAGAATCTTAGATCCACACAAATCTGAGTTCTAGATGGGGGCTCGAGGTCCAACAACAAACTGAAAAACTAATCCAAGAATCAGAAATATGCTTGAATTTGATGTGAAAAACATCTCACACACCAAAAACACCTACCTTGACATACACTGGATGGTCCGGTGTATGTCCAAATTCCCTAGGGCCCCAAAAATAGCCCAACTAGACCACCTTTGGCTTCACAACACATCTAAATGTCCCGCTTGATGCAAAACAACACCTTACGCTGTCAAATGGGGAAAAACCGACGCATCATGTACAAAAGATTCCAAGAAATCTTCACCGATTTGAGTGGAATCGCAGAAAAATGAAGATTGGGGGTTTTTCTGTCGGATGAGAAAAGTGGCTGAAGCTGAAACATACCTTAGATGACCTCTAAAAATTCCACAAAAATCACCATAAATCTTCTAAAATTGAGATGTATCAAACCGTGTTCTTCCCGATAAAAAATGTTAGCAGATTGCATCCTCCCCCCTCTTGGACGATAATCCATCCAGGCAGGGCTTTGTGGGTCCCACTGTGATGTATGGGTTTTATCCACGCATTCCATCCATTTTGAAAGATCATTTTAGGATATGAACCCAAAAATGAGGTAGATCCAAGGCTCAAGTGGACCACATAGTGAGGCTTGAACGTTGACCATTAAAAATTTCTTAGAGCTGCAGAAGTTTTGGATCAAGCTGATATTTGTTTTCTCCCTTCATCTAGGTCTATGTGACCTTATTAATAGGTTGGATGACAAATAAACATCATGGTCAGCCATACAAAGGTTTCAACGGTGGGCATCATTATCATTGCTGCTTCCTGTGGTGTGGTCCATTTGAGTATTGGATCTTCCTAATTTTTGGCTTAATATAATAAAATGATCTATAAAGATGGATGAATGGCTTGGATAAAACCAATACATCACAGTGGACCCCATAGAGCCCCTACTTGGACCGATTTTCGTCTAGGCAGGGGTAGGATGCAATCTTCTTCCATAAAAATGGTCCTTATGATTGTACATTGCTGACATCAGCAAGTTCCTCTAGCTCCGATCAACTCGAAGTGTGCTCTGATACCAAGTTGAGGTTAGATAATCTTAGGTGAGAATAGAGAAGGAGAAAGAGAGAGAGAGAAGAAGAATAACACATATACATACTCCTCAAGATAAATGAGCATTGTGCACATGTATACACCTAAAAACCCATAAAATACACATACACACTACTAACTCCTACATAGGCATGGACCTGAATTCTAATCTCCCACACACTAATGTGTGAGATTGGACCACCCATCAAGTGTGGCCCAGCTGGACATTTCATGGCCAAAAAAAAAAAAAAAAAACAGGTTAATCTATTCATAATAAGAGTTTAGTGTACATGCGTAGCCTTGATGGTGGTGTTCCAGCTTGACGAATGCCCCAAAGTGTATTGTTGGCAATGTTGTCAAATGGCATAAGCGATCCTGTGTGATTGCTTATGCCTAATTGCTTAGTGCCTGTTTGGATTCGCAGTCTGGATTGTATAGTACTGTATTAAAGGTCGATTTTGGCATTATACAATGTTTGAATTAGAGTTCGCGTCTGTGGGTTACCATGCGCGCGAATACATCAGAAACTCAAAATTTTCAAAGGGCGGTAATCAAGGTGTGCCAAAACGGTTACGTATCGGCCGTTATGGCCGATACGTAACGGAAACGGTGGGAACCGTTACGTGTTTCGGGGTCGTATCGGCCGATACCCGATTTTGTACCCGTATCGGCCGATACGGGCCCGTTACAGGGTGTAATGGCCGTAACGGGCCGTTACGGGCCGGTAACGGTAACTTTTTTTTTTTTTTTTTTTTCATTTTAAGTTCTGTTTTTGATGTTTTTTCGAAATTTCTTGCTTCCAAACTCCTCCTCACTCCTTCTACTGCTAATTTCGACCAACCTTGGGTGAATATTTGAGGAAAAAACACATTATATTTATACTTTTTTTTAATATGTTTTGCTGTTTTAATCATGTCATATGATATGTTAATCATAGTAGAACATGTTAATGTGTATTTTACAGATTTGGGGTGCCATTTAATAATTTTTTTTGTAATTTTTTCTATTTACGCATGAATTTTGGCCCCTTTTTTTAAAATTCGAAAAATCAATTTTTAATGGTTGTTTTGCTGTTTTAATCATGCCATTTGATGTGTCAATCATAGTAGAACATGTTAATGTGCATTTTACAGATTTGGGGTACCATTTTATATTTTTTTAATATTTTTTTCTATTTACGCATTTATTTTGGCCCTTTTTTTGAAAATTCGAAAAATCGTTTTTTAATGATTCTTTTGCGGTTTTAATGATGTCATATGATGTGTTAATCATAGTAGAACATGTTAATGTGCATTTTACAGATTTGGGGTGCCATTTTATATATTTTTTATATTTTTTTCGATTTACGCATTTATTTTGGCCCTTTTTTTGAAAATTCGAAAAATCATTTTTTAATGATTCTTTTGCTGTTTTAATGATGCCATATGATGTGTTAATCATAGTAGAACAAGTTAATATGCATTTTACAGATTTGGGGTACCATTTTATATTTTTTTTAATATTTTTTTCTATTTACGCATTTATTTCGGCCCTTTTTTTGAAAATTCGAAAAATCATTTTTTAATGATTCTTTTGCTGTTTTAATGATGCCATATGATGTGTTAATCATAGTAGAACATGTTAATGTGCATTTTACATATTTGGGGTGCCATTTTATATTTTTTTTATATTTTTTTCTATTTACGCATTTATTTCAGCCCTTTTTTTGCAAATTCGAAAAATCATTTTTTAATGATTCTTTTGCTGTTTTAATGATGCCATATGATGTGTTAATCATAGTAGAACATGTTAATGTGCATTTTACATATTTGGGGTGCCATTTTATATATATTTTTATATTTTTTTCTATTTACGCATGAATTTTGGCCCTCAAAAATAATTGCAAACACCTAAATGTAAGATATTTTCATATTACATTCATTCTAATATATCTATCATTGATAGTAGATAATTAGAAAATTAAATATATGAATTTTGTAGTCAAATTCAGGTTATCTGGTTCATAAATTCATCAGACAGTCCGATACAACTTCTCACCAAAGAGTGGACCGTTACACCACCATAAACATGTTCCAATTTATAAATGAATGTATATTTGGAATGCTTAGAATATTACGGATTTAATCCATATTTTTTCATATTTTTTTGGCAAAAAAATTTTTTTGCGCCGTTACGGGCCGTTACACCCCCGTATCACCGTTACGCCCCCGTATCCATATCGGTTTTGGAGGTCACCGTTACGCCAACCGATACCGATACGGGACACATTGGCGGTAATTTGTTTTCAGATGACATTGCATCATGCAGTGCAGTCTATTGATTGCGCTGTATTCTCGTGCGAGAGCTTAACTATCACTTCGAAGATTTTTCTATCTATGGAGTAAACAAATTTCCTACACCAGCATTGCCATAGATCATCTCCCTTCCATTGCATGTGGGCATTCAACTGCTCTGTTTCTTCTCCGAAGGTGTGAGGTTCGTTATAAGTTGATATTCTCCTTGAGTTGTTGGATTGGACGGAGTAGAGATTTTGTAAACCAGATCGGACGCCTTAAAGCCAATCGTCCAGGTACGTATTTCTTCCTTCTATATCATACTTGGATACGCAACTACGCTGAAACCATTACCTGATTTATGTTATCAGTGGATTCTAAGTCAGGAGTGCAAGTAGTCCCTTGGCGATGGGGTGTATACAGTTGGTGTATACACCCCCATCTGTGAAATTCCTATTCTCTTTCGGGAGTGCAAGTAGTCCCTTGGTATCCCAGCCTTACATGTTACTAAGACTGGGATTAACAGATGTTATGATTATTTACTATATCATATAGGATACGGTCTTCGATTGAGCAGCTACCAGCTAGAAATTCACCTCGCGGTGATAATGTTCGTGCATCACACCGTCCGGCGACAATGGAGGCTGAGACGTGTGTACCTACTTCGGCAAAGCGAACTGTATTCGATAATATGAGTTCGGAAGATGTCGGACCTGAAAGAGTGGCAGCTACTGGTATTAGAGACGAACTTCTCATCAATCATCCGCTTGTTGGTTGCTGCTTGGTCTGTTAATATTATATGCGGCTATTAGGGAGTTTATTTTATCATTGTTTATGTGAGGATCAGGAGATAATGATTCCTGTTTGAATCATTCTCTCTTGAAGATCTAGAAGTCTGTTCGAAAGTATCAATGATGGATCAGAGTGAACGGTCTTTTTTTTTTTCTTTGAAACATACCTTTGAACTAAGTATTTGAGTGACTTTCAGATCGGGTCGTCAATCCAATCAAGTGTTTTGTGTTTATGAAGTAGTTGTTTTTTCCATCTTTTTTTAAAAAAAAAAAACAATTTTGCTTTGGTAAATCCCCCTGTATTCTATGTCCTTTTTTCTTTGATTTTGTATGGAATCGATTGGACAACGTGGATGAAGGCGGTCTATTTGAGGGACCCACACAGACTACCGAGAATCAAGTCTAGTCCAGCAAGGACGCAGGCTTTTGCAGGAAACAACTTGCGCTGGTAACCCAGGTGGGGCCCACTGTTCGGTTTGTGACAAATCCCCCTTGTCCATCAGTTCTGTGAGTTCATTTTAAGAGGACTTGCCATTTTAGATACCATCCATACCGTTAACATCGTCATTCCTATTGGGATGAACTGAAAACGAAAATATAATCCCTCATCAAAACTTCCGTGGCCCCACAAATATTTCAACTGTGAACGTCGAATTCTCAATTTTTTGGCTCACTTGAGCTTTTGATACGGTTCATTTTTGCCAACACATACTAAAATGGTATCACAAAATGGATGGATGAGGAGGATTTTTCACAAACATGACAGTGGGCCTCACCTGGGTTGCCAGTGTCAATCAAGCATCATCTTAAAAATAGTCACTGTCGCACAAGTGTTATGAATATTATACGTATATACAATACACAGCTCTAATATGTCGTATCCAAACATTGATCAGCTGAAGAATTTGTATACTTGCTTGAACAATACCTCCTATCCAAACATTGATTTATGGCATGTTGATTTGGATGTATTCTGAAATTGATCGAACGTATACATGAACAGTAGTTGGATACAATACAATACACCCTTATACACAAATCCAAGCAGGCCCTTATGCAATTGCACAATCGCACAAGCGATCTCACAACTTTTTTTTTTGGGGAATAAATTTTTAAAAAAAAATCAGAAAAAAATGGAAAGTATGCGATCACATATGCGATATGTGGTCGCATGCCATCCATATGGCATATGCGACCATCACATATGCCATATGGATGGCATTATGCGATTATGCGATCGCTTTTGACAACATTGATTGTTGGCCTGCGCTTCTCCACTTCTTCCAAGTCTCCTGATGGTGGCAATGGGCCGGGTAGCCCACCCAACCTGGCTTTGGGATGGGCTTGGGTTTGCATACATGGACCGATCAATTTTTGGTTTGGACTTGGGCTCATGTCACTTTAGCTCAATCAGGCCCAACCCAAATTTATATGCACATGTGTTATATCCTACGAATATGCCATTTCAATCATCTGTTAGGCAACCCATCCATCTTGAATATAGACCATTGGTTTCGTTCCTCTAAGATGTCTATTTCTTGTGCATGTGTGGCCCACTTGATTAACCGATATATTAGGAATATATAAGTGGAAAATAGGGATTTTATTGATTATCGGGGCGGGTGGGTTGGGCCCAACCAATTTTTTTCTGGCTCAGGCTTGAGCCCTTCCTGCTAGGCCTGTGCCGGGCTTGGGCTATGTTCAGGCCTCTAGTCTTTAAGTGTTGGGCTGGGCCTTGGCCTGGTCCAATGCCACCCCTAGGGTGGGGGTGGTTGGTGAAGTTGCATAATCACCATCTAAATAATAGGGTATCTGCAAATATACACATCAAAAAAATTCAGTTTACAGATAACTACAATAACTAGCGGTCAATGCAAATCCCCCGTTTCTGTTGAGTTTGGCTGACAATACGTCAAATTGTTTTTTATTTTTATTTTTCAATAGAATGAATACTGGACACAGTATTCATAGACCTTTAGGACCATCGCTTGGAAGAAACTAGAATACCTAGGATGATTTTTGAGATTTTGGCAAATAGTATGATTATAAGTATACCATCACAAAATAATGCGAGAATGCCATTGTGGTACAATGGTACAAATCATCCCTTAACACTCACTGATTCACATTTTTTTTTTCATGGATTGAGCATATATACTGATGGGTCAGAATCCTTCTTCTGTTTCTCCTTTCTATAACTGTTCTTGTCTGTTAAATGAATTAGGCTTTAATAATTGAAATCTAGGAGACTTGCCCCCAATCTTCCATATTAGTAATCTGGAAGATTATTTCTTGCATGAAGTTTGGCAGTGACTATTGCTGGAAAGTTTCTCAAGATGTAGAGGTGGTTTGTTATTCTGATGCAATTCAATTCAACATGAGGGAAATAAAATGACTAGACATGCATGACTTACAGTTTAATTGGTTACTTAATTTAATTAATTTCAAAATTATCTCTGTGAAATAACTATTTCTTTCTATTTATGGCTGTTCCCTTCTACTTTTGGTTTTTATCAAGTATCGAGAATGATACTGATTTAATGGGAACCAAAGTTCATTTGAAGGGTTAAAGTTTAAGATATTGCTCCTTGCAAACTTGCACAGCAATTTTTTCAATATTGCAAATTCACTTGGGATTTGTTTCTATTTTAAAGGCGAGAGTATCTTGCTGCATGAAGCAGATTCTCCTCCACCCCATAAAACTGATGAGAACCTGTGGAAGAATAGAGAACATATTGAAGAAATACTGTTTTTACTAGACAAATGTCAGTGGCCAAAACTGGTATGGTACCATTTTCTTCTGATTATCAAGTCTCATTGTCTAACATTTCTGCTTGGAAATATTACATTGTTTACCCTCCGTCCAATACTTCTGTTCTAAATCATGTTTTTCCCCCTTTGTCTTTTTTACTTGGGACCTTTTTCCCATATTTATCTTAAGGGACTCATTCACTTCTCTCCATGGTTTTCAGTGCTTATTGTTGTCACAAGCTATGTTTTATTCTCTTGAAAATGAGTTGATCGTGTGATCACTTCTTTGTCATACATATGCCCTTGTCATGCAGCTTAAGCAACATTCAACAGCTGAAGACAGTGAAATTGCTGCTGCTCTTGGAGATCTCCAAGTTCAACTGAAAAATACTTTGAGGATGTTGGAGTCATTCCAATCAAAGAATGCTGACAGTGTATTTAACACAGGTGGGCGCTTTAGTTGTTCATCCTCTACTTGAAATGAACACTAGCAAACTTTTATTGCTGTAGAAATTTAATTGATGTTATCGTAAACTGAGCTCCTGATTATTGACTACCAAGGATATGATTTATCGCATGTTGGCATGTTTCAGTTGCTTTTTTAGTTCTACTAATATACTTATTGAAGCTCCTCTTCTTTGGTATTTACCATTTATATGAATTGATTTACACCTCATGATTAAACTTTTCCTGTACCTGCCAAATCATGCAAGCATGGGAACCATTTAGGATGTGTTGCTAGGCCTGCCTCAGTGTCAATGTGTAAGCCTGGATCTTGGGTGTACCTTCAGAGGGATGGGCATATCATCCGTAGGTAGTTCAGCCTTGATGTGCTGTTTCCTGTGGAGTTATTGCCAAGGCATATTGATGACACTTTTACTCATGAGGCAATATTTCAGGCCTTATTGCAGCTAAGATATTGATGGAATTCAATGTGTTGCTTTGGTTAGTGGTCACCACCTTTTATGTTGTTCACAGTGAATTCTTTACATGCTTTGGAATTTTAATTTATAACATCCTATAGATAATCGTTGTTGGCAAACTCTGATCGCATATGCTGTGTAAGTTAATTCCTGTGATATTGCTAAAGTTTTCTTGTTTATTTAAATGTTTATTTAAATTATTATTTTTTTTAATTTTAATTTTCTTTTATGGCCTACACCTCTGGAGCTCAGGTCGCATAATGTATAAATAGAAGGTTGATTGCAGCTCCAACGGCTTCCCCATAATGGAGATCATTGGCTCAGTTTTCCTGTTTGGAACTTGTGGTGGATGCGGGTTTTAGGATTTTCACTTTCTTTTTTGTATTGTTAAATGCGTCTGCATTGCATTGACAGTAAATCTTTAAAAATAAACTACAACTCCCAATACAAAAATCCAATACCGTTCCCATCACTGAAACTGTAGCAGTCAGAAAGGCAATGAAAAAGCTTTTAAACCCCCAAGATAGACCTGGTTTGGCCATGTGTAATAGAGACCAAGAACTGTGCCAGTTAAGAGTGAGTTGGTATAAGATGAAGGCTCTAAAAGGACAAGGGAAGGCCCAAAAGGACATGGATGGAGGTAGTGAGAAAAGACTTGATGACCTATGGTCTAACCAGTGTTTTAAGTAACGATACTATCGGCTGATATATCGGCCGATATTATTATTATCGACCCCCAGCGAGATGAAACCCGTCTGATAACCCCCAGAAGATACAAAAAAAACCAAAAATCTAGATCTCGCACGATATATCGTTGATATCGTACGATGTATCGGCGATATCGCACGATATACACAAAATATTGTGAGATATCACCGATATATTACACGATAATGCCTGATATGGCAGATTTTTGCGTAGGACTGTATCCACGCGACATATCACGACATTTTATCCGCATCCCATCCAGAAATTCCAAAAATATATAGAAAAAAAATCTATTACCTGTTCAATATGCCTAAGAGTGGAGCTTTCTACTGAATTTGGTGGGCCGTGGTCGACATTTCCGGGTCACAGGAGAGAAATCTGTCGACGTCCGAAGAAATCCAAGCGAAATCCTCTCTGAAATCTCGAGAAATCATCGTGAGATCTGAAATTTTCTGGATTTGGGCGAGATTTTAGGGTTCCGGAAGGCCGGAACCCTCTCTGCGTCGAAAAAAAGGGCGTCCGAGCCCTCTTTAAGTGATTTTGGGTTGGGTGGTGTACCGCACACCACCGAACTTATGTGTTGACGTCATCAAGTTCTGTGGGTCCCATCATAAGGTATGCGTTATATCCAAACCGTTTGTCCATTTGGCAAGCTCGTCGTAAGGCTTTAGCTGAAAAATAAGACAGATCCAGAGATCAAATGGACCACACTGCAAACAACAGACAACAGTGGGAGATTGAACGTCTACCATTGAAACCCTTTTGAA
The DNA here is from genome assembly GCF_029962835.1 of Magnolia sinica. Taxonomy (NCBI): domain Eukaryota; kingdom Viridiplantae; phylum Streptophyta; class Magnoliopsida; order Magnoliales; family Magnoliaceae; genus Magnolia; species Magnolia sinica. The sequence goes on along the minus strand of NC_080585.1, from coordinate 48,059,458 downwards.
GTCAGAAGTTTTGGATAAATATGATATTTATTTTTCCTCTTCATCTAGGTCTGTGTGACCTCATGAACAGATTGGATGGAAAATAAAAGTTATGGTGGGCCCTACGAATGTTTTAACAGTGAGAATCAGTCCCACTGCTATTTGTGGTGTGGTCCACTTGAGCTTTGGATATTACTTATTTTTGGGCTCATGATCTAAAATGATCTCTCCAAATGGTTGAACGGTGTGGATATAATAAATATATTATTGTGGGCCCATATAACTTTGAATCTTGTCCAAGGGGAAGCGGATTGGCTGGTGTACCACAAATCAGCTATGCAGCTGGCGGACGCGGATTGCGTACTACCCCCGCTCGTCCCTAGCTCCGAATGGGTAGGTCTGTGGGCGGGCCCACCGTGATGTATCTGTACATCCAAACAGTCAATCCCTTTTCTCATATTATTTTAAGGCAACACGAAAATGAGGCATATCCAACGCTCAAGTGGACCACACCAAATAATAAGCGTGGTTGCATAAAAATGTACTAAGCATTAAATGTCAGTTGGATTAAATGCAAGAGCCATCTGTGGTGTGGTCCATTTGATCGTTGGATCTGCCTCAATTTTGTTTTGATGCCTTAAAATAATCCGAGAAAAGGAATAGACGGTTTGGATGTAGAGATACATCACGGTGGGCCCGCCCACAGACCTGCTCGTTCGGAGCTAGGGATGGCAGGGGTAGTACGCAATCCGCGTCCGTAGCTGGAGTAGGTACATTTCGTGCGAAGACGAGCGCTGACGCTCCTCTAGCTCCAAGTTGTACGAACCGTTCAAAGGAGATCAAAGGTACATGGCCCCACAATTATGTATTTATTATATCCACACCGTTTATCCATTTTTAGAGATCATTTTAGAGTACTAACCAAAAACTGAATCATATCCAAAGATCAACTAGACCACACCACTAATAGTAGTGGAGATAATGATTTTCACCTTTAAAAATTTTGTAGGGCCCACCATAACGTTTATTTTCCATCCAATCTGTTCATAAGGTCACAAAGACCTGGATGAAGAGGAAAAACAAATTTTATATTGATCCAAAACTTCCGTGAACCCCTAAAGGGTTTCAATGGTAGACGTTCAATCCCCCCACTACTTTTTTTTCAGTGTGGTCCACTTGATCGTTAGATCTATCTTATTTTTCGTCTCAAGTGGACTATACTCAAGGAAACAATGGTGGTTGAACACGGTACCATTAAAAACTTTTTAGGGTGCACCTTGATTTTCTCTATATTTTATTAGGCACTTAATTTATTGATAACTTCACATAAGTTTGAATGAAGAGAAAAAACAATTATCAGCTTGATCTAACCTTTTGTGGCCCACTAATGGTCAATCATCATTGTTTCCTATGGTATGGTCCACCTGATTATTGGATCTGCTTCATTTTTTTTTGGATAATGTCCTAAAATGATATGAAAAAACGGATGGATGGGGTGGATACTGAATATAGTTGTCTTAGTTCAATCGCACAGCGCATATCTTAGTACAATATACAAAGGAAACCTATTATGTCCATTTCTTTTCTGAGATTTTATGATTTAAAAGTGTGTATTAGGGTCTTTTTAAATAATCCCTGAAGTTTCATTGAAAAATTCAACAAATTTCCCAATGTTTCCCTATGTTTCCCAAAAGTGCGATAAATTATGCGATACAAACGATATATCCTGTGCGATAACCGATACGTATCTGTATCCCAAGGGTGCGATACATTGCGCGGTACTGATATTTCGAACAATGGGTCTAACTGAAGGTATGGCCCTTGATAGAGTGGAATGGCTGAACAGGATTCATATAGCTGACCTAATTAATTGTGATAAGGCCTAGATGATGATGAAGAGACCTGTTGAAGGTAAAAACCAAACAGATTTTTTTCCCTTTCTTGAAAACCTGCCAAAGTTAACTCCTACTGTGAATCATACCCTGACCAACAGATAGTATGATACATTATTGATTTTGGGTACCAATTGTTGTCCTCAACTCACATGCTGATCATGCAACCTGATTCAATTGTATGATCTGAACACTCTATTTGAGACAACGCCATTTTGCATGGTGTATCATAATGCTCGTTACAAAAAAATGGGGTTGATGGGTGCATGCTCTTAAGTAATTACATCAAATTTACCAAGTACATATGCTTACTTGGCTCAGGCTGTGATTATTTTTGGTGTCTTTTGCTTCATAGATATTTCTATTTCATACTATTTCCTTTTATGATTATAGATATCCTTCGGGTTTCTTCATACTATGTTGATTCAGATGTTGACATGATGTCCTCATTGGGTGCATTTTTCATAATGGATTTGATGTTCGTGAGCATTCTTTTTGCTAATTCTTTCCAAGGAAGAAATCTTTTTTTTCATACATGCTAGGCGATATTTCTTGTCACATGCTGGTGTGACATAAATATGCCCATTTGATATATGTTCTTATAGCAGACTGACTGTTTCTAAACATTCTTTTGACTATTGCTTTACAAGGAATACATACTGCTTTTGTATTTGAGGCAAGTGTTTTCAAAACATAAGTGGATGTGACATGCCAATTGGATATATGCTGTTATAGCAGATTCATTGTTTCTTAAGATACTCTTATTCTTAATAATGCTTTATATGGAATGGATCTATTTTTTGGTTCGCTAGGTACTTGGATCTAGTGCTTCAGGCCATTTCTAAGCTATTTTCTTGACAATTGATCAGGGGATCTGTAAATATATTTGCAGTTATGACCTACATGCCTCAAGATTTCCGAGGTACCCTCATCAGACAACAACGGGAGCGTTCAGAGAGGAATAGGCAAGCTGAGGTTGATGCTTTGGTTAGTTCTGGTGGGAGTATACGGGAACAATATGCTTTACTATGGCGGCATCAAATGGGAAGGTAGGGTTTCTTTTTTCCTTCTTTCCTTCTTTTTCTTCTTTTCTTTTCATTTTTTGTTCTGCTGTTCTGTATCAACCTTTTATTGGGTTAATAATGTTGTGGATATTAAATCTTCATGAATGTTCCCACTCCAGACGGAGACAATTAGCTCAGCTTGGTTCCGCAACAGGTGTCTACAAGACTCTTGTAAAGTACTTGGTTGGAGTACCACAGGTATGTCATGCATTAACTTGTTTAGGCCTACTGTATGTTCTTTTTTGGCTGTGGTTTGAAGAATTCCGGTTAGTTTAAGATGCATTGTATTTATCACTAATGGGGAAAAAGTACAAACATTGCAATCAGCTGGGAAATCAGAATTTCAATTTCTGAATTTTATTGCCCTGTAAGTTGTAACTCAAGCAAGGTTCAAAATGTATTATGAAAAAAATTTAGAGGAGTATCACTGATAACTTTTTTTTTTTTTTTTAAAGATATCATTTTGCACAATACCAATATTAATTTTGGCTTTTGGGGCTGGCTGCTATGTGTGTTGGTACTAATATTTTAACTTTGGACTCAAGTCAATGTCAAACCTTTCAAATGCTATGTAACTAGATGGAGCTGATAATTCTTCTGCGTCTTCTTCTTTTCTTAAATTAAAAATTTCTTTGCACCAGGAGCTTGACAATGCCAACTCAATTTGATTGAGTTCCAAGCAAGTACCCACTTTTGGGCCATTCTGCTTTGGTTGCTGTGTTGTAAAGTTCGGGTAGGGGTTGCATTTTGTATTAGTTCATTTTTCTTGGCTCTTTGGTCATACTGAAGTGGTGATGAGGGTTCAAGTTTCAGGAAGATGAACTTTTAGTTTCAAACATCAGGGTGCTACATGAAACATCTAAGAAATCATTGTTCATTTTTTCCTAATGACGAAAACAAAAGAACTGATGCATTGCACAGGTGTAATCCTATTTGGTTTCCAGATGGGATAGTCGAGTGTGTCATTTTTTCTATTGCAATTTCTTCCACCCTCAATTATTAAACACACGAAGACGCACTTAATAGTTGGGACATAAAGTGCCCCTCTTTGTTAAGAGCCTAAATCCTATGGCTAGTTGAGCAGGCATTCGTTATGTTAAACGGCTCAATTATTAAACACACAAAGATGCTCTTAAACATTTTGATTCAGTGTTGTTAGGCATGAATTTGTTATTGGTCAAATAGTTGGGCCATAAAGTGCACTATTTTGTAGGAGCCTAAATCCTATGGCTAGTAGAGAAGGCATTTGTTATGTTAAACGGCTACATGGTGCTAATCCTGAGGGCCTATGAAAAGCTACAGTGTGTGTGTGCGTGTGTGTGTGGAGGGGTCGGGAGGAACGGGGGGACTTGTGAATATGGGCCTTAGTCAACTATCAACCTTTCAACACTTCCCCTTAAGCTGGAGCTTCTTAATGAGGCCCAGCTGAAGCTCCAGCTGGGAACAAGGGCTAATATAATCAAAATCTAAGAAGGAAAGAAATTCTTCTCTAACATAATCAAAATCTAAGAAAGAAAGAAATTCTTCTCTAACATCCCCCCTTAAACTTAAATAAACTTAAAGTGCTCTGAAAAGAGGAACTTGAGTTTGGAGAGGTATATAAAAGATTTCTTCGAAGTAGAAAATATAAAACAAAATAAAATAAGAAAGTAGCCTGGCTACGGAGATGAGTAGCGTAGGTTGTGACGAGAGGCAAGTGAGCATGTGAGAAGTGGAGGTGATGAGATGACCAATAACTTCAGGCAAACAGGCACTTCTGCAACTTCAGTGATGTGAACCATCGGAACAACCGTCCAATACAAATGAGTTAGAATCAATTATTTAGCTCAACCAAGGCTAGGCCAATTGCCCAACATAATCGTAAGTCTGGACAACTATCCAGAACAAATAAGAATGGACCCCCTAGTCTCTAGTGGGTTTAGAGGGTCTCCCTTTGGTGCATAGTTGGGGACACAAGTGATATGTATCATATGAGCCTAAGAGGAAAGGTGGTTGGACAAGTTAATGGTCAGGCAAATGTCACTGGGTGATTGCAATTTTTTATGCATAGTTTCTTATGTTGGTATGGTTGGATATCCCATCTTTCATCGAAAGCAAATGGTGGCAGTGGGTCTCAATTTTTTTGGAATATTTGGAAATATTGTTTTGCCTTTTGTCTTATTCTTGTTTAAAGCTTTGTACAGTCTTAGGTATCCACGGGACAACATTCAGTTGGGACTTTTCTTTGAATAGATGTTTCCCCATTTCCAACTGCCAGGATAGATCACTTTGCTGGAGGGCTAAAACAGATAACCAAGGCTTCAATATTCGGAGGTGTTATGGGAGATGGTGGGGGGTGACTATTGAGGCTTTGAGCCTCTACAGATGTTGAAGATGAACTTGTGTTCCTCAGATGTGAGTAGTGACACCATGAATCATGATGGAGCATCTAAAAATTTCAATTACCATTCATTTCGGTTTGGCGCATTTTGGGCTCAGATAAGGACTTGCTGGATCCAGTATGTGACCAGTGGTTGTTCTTGCTCCCAAGAAATTTCCTTAGTTTGATTGGTCACTTGAGATTCCTGCCCTTGACAATTTCTGTACCTCTGGGGTCTTCTTGGCTCCTGCATGAAATGGCTCTGCTTTTTGTAACATGGATGGGGATAATTTCCACTTACTAAACATGACAACTTGGAGTAAAGTTTTCAAAATTGTTTCAGATATCTTTCTCACATGCTTTCATTTAGATGGCTATAGCTCTGATCAGTGGCACAATTGTGGTTGTTGTTGTGGCATTACTTGGTTATCCCAGTCGACTTTTTGCTACACCCTTGCACCTGAATGAAGTGAACAAATTAAATTTCCTGAGTTCTTTGCTGAATCCAGTGATGTTGCTGTAGTTATTTCACTTGATGTGATAGAGACTCTCTCTCTCTATGTTGCTGTAGTTATTTCACTTGATGTGATAGAGACTCTCTCTCTCTCTATGTTGCTGTAGTTATTTCACTTGGTAATCCACCCTTTTCTTTTTTGTTTGATGGAGCGAAGGTCCTGTAGGGTTTTGATTGGTGAGCTAAGAGATTTGATAAAGAGGCCAAGATGAAACCCAAGAATGCGCCTCTCAGTGCTGTGGTTTCTTTCTGCTTTTAGTTCACAAAGATTTTGCAATGGATTGAGCCACTTGTGAAGATTCTACTGAGGGATCTGTTTGTGGCTTGCTGAGAAATACTGTTGGATTTTATATGTTGGTTTTGTGCTGGTTATATAGAACTTTACTTGCATGAACATTAAATTCCATGTGCTCTGAGATTCACAATTGTTAAATTTGAAAACAGATCCAGTTCAAGTACTAAGTGATTCTATCAATGTTTTTCATAACCTAGCAGTCTTCTTGTTAGTATTCTATGGCATATTGAGAAGTAAATTAACTTTTCCATGCTTTCAAATATCCTGAGGTGAAAGTTACTCGTCTATGGCACTGTCTTCAATACATGTTTACTTCTTGAAGCTTCAATGTTTGGGTAATTCACCCTGTATGACTTTATCCAATACTTGTGCAGGTTTTACTAGATTTTATACGACAAATAAATGATGATCAGGGGTATATTTTCTTTTCTTGGAAGTAGCTATTCCAATTCTCATCTGTGTATTGGGTTGCTTTACCTTTTAGTTTTTATCGAAGAAATAGAATGCAGGTAACATGTGTTAATTGCATACTGCACATCTTCTTATACTTTAGGCCCATGGATGAGCAACGGCAGCGCTATGGGCCATCTCTGTACAGCCTTACCAATATGGTGCTTTCAATTCGGTTGTTTCTTCTTCTTTCTTGGAGGCGTTTTGAGGCAAGAAAACTGTGAGATATCTTTCTTCACTTGAATTTAAGTTCGTAAAGATAGATTCTTAGATCTTGAATTTTCTTTATGGTCATGAAATTCTTTATTAGGCTTATTCTTTGTGTGTGTGTGTGTGTGGCCCAATGCTACTTTTGTTTTATATTCCTTCAAGCAGGCAGAAGGATGACTTTGCTATCTTGGAACAAGCAGTGAATGTCTACACATCTGAGTTTGTTCGATTTCTCAAATTTATTGGGTACTGTATTGTTGTCTTCTTGAGTTTTATGAGAGTTCTGCTTGTTGCTGGATATGCTTCTACCTCATTCTTCTTGAATTCCTTCATGATGCTATGTTCATTTCACTTGGCCTCTTGGTTTTCTCTGTCTATATCTATAATATGCTGTGGTGTGCTGCTTTGGACCATTTTTTAGGTAATGGATGGGAAGGGATAGCTTTACAGAGATATCTTATTTTGATTTGTTGAGAAGAAAAGGTCTCCTTGTGCTCGTGTGTGGGTTGTTCAATCTCATCTGGGGTTGAGGCATTTTGTTGGATGGAAATGGAGAGTAAACTCCTTATCTTTAATCATCTCCCATATGGGGAGTGCAGATTGCAAACACTTAATTTATGTGTAAAAATGCACAAGAATCTGTAGATTTTCTTTTCATCCCTCGTGAACTACGAAGGATTTTTTATGGAGTTGTTCCTCAGGCCCTTCAGTGATATTTTGGATTTTTGGGGCAAAGTTAGCCGAGGTCATCAAGGGTTGGGGTGGGGATGATTTCAAGAGAGGTAAGGTTTTGTGAAACCCATGCAATGAAATGGAGTAAATGGAAAGAAATAAATGATTGTACCTTCAGCATATAGATATTCCACTTCAAAACTAAGGCAATAATCAAGTTTCACTAATCAAGTGGGCCTTTATTTTTTACTGTTATTATTTTTGAATGGTTCAAGTGAACCTTTAACAGCATCTCTGTCTTGGAGGTAATGAGGGATTGAGGGTGATTGTTGATAGAAGTATCAAGAAAGGAAAAAGAAAGAAGTGAAAGACAAGGCTTGGTCCTGGGTAATTGGAAGGTTAGCTTTCATGAGGCATCAAGTGGCACAAGTCACAACCTCCAAGGGTGCGATGCATTTGTAGGGATGTAAAATACTAAAATTCAATACAAATGTTCTTAGGACCATTGAGATTGGTGCTTCAATTGAGGACAAAGTGAAAGCTCTTCGAGGGAGGAGTTGAAAATTTGTTCATATCATGATGTAAATGTTGAAGGGGACGTCTCCTGCTCATTAGATGAGCTGGTGGAGATAGCATAGTGTGTGCGAGTGATCCAGGGTTCAATGCCTAGTAGTGTTACCTTTCAAATTATTATTTCTTTTTGTTGAAGGGCACTCAAGTAATGTCATATCTTGGGCAACAAATAAGCATTATGAACTAGAGATTGATGATGAGCTTCATGAGTTAGCTAGCAGGCCAAATGTTTTGTTTGCCAATGTAGGAGAGGGGCTAATGTAATTGTTTGTTCTTCTTAGGAGGGGAGTCAATGTGATCACAGATACATTGGAAAGATAGGATAGATAAGCAACAATTTATTAGAAGGTTGAAAGTAGTACAAATAGCAACAAGATATTGTCTAAGGAAAATCGTTTTGATTGTTCAAAGAGATCCCTAATGACTAGATCTCTATCAAGAGTACACGAGCAAGAAAATTTTTCCCAACTGCAATGGCTTAGAAGCCTCTACACCCAGAACTCTTGAAATTCTTTTGCCAATGAGCCCCACTCGAAAAGAGATGGTTTGATCTTCTCCACCATATTTTCAGTAGTTTCATCATCATCATCTTTGTCATAACGTTGTCTCAACTGATTGGGGTGACAAAGTATGAAGTAAAAAGTTGAGCCCAAAATTGAAGAAATCAACTCTAGAATATATGTACCAAATTTGTAGTCCAAAAGTCTTCTTAAGAGACTACACAATAGATATATAAAGCTCCAAAGGGACATGGAGGTGTTTCCATGTTCCTTAAATTACTAGGAGAGAGAATCACTCTTTGAGGGAAAAAAAAAAAACAAGGGAAAAATATCTCAAAGAAAGCTTCACTGGAATCAATATAATCATGTTCATAGTCATGCATGTGGTCTACTATTTATATTCGTTGTCACACCTTTCCTAAGCGAACTTAAACTTCAATTATTTCTTGTTAAACAAGTCTAGACTAAAAAGGAAACTAATTAAACAAAAGAAAAGGGAAAAAGGTGCTACTGTGTGACTAAGGGGATTAGTTGGCCCCACCGTTGGTGTGATGGATTGTTCAATTGGACTTTGGCCCCATAGGTCGAATTATTGCAGCTTTTAAGCTTAGTTGCAGGATCATTCTAGCTAGGCGCCACTCCTGCTTCGAATCATGCTTTGGACTCTCATTCTGGCTCCTGCTTTCCTATGTTAACTAATTCGATCAAACATCCTTTGAACTGAGAACTAGTTCAAACGAACAAAATTGCAGTTTGATTTGCTTTCATTGGACAGTCCGGATTTAGCAGTTCGATATAGGAGAGCAGGCTACCCATGGCCTCTGTTTTTCCTGGATCTCATGAAGACGAAGGGTTGAGGGAGAGAACTTAGGGAGCGCTAATGTACACTTGCAGATTGAATCATACATGTGGTAGACATATAGCTCACGTGAACAGCCCACATCTAGGGCACTACCATATATGGGCTGTAACCCAAAAATCTGCTGAAAAGATTATGTTGATTAGTGGATATTATCTAATGGACAGTAAAAAGAAAGAAAGAAAGAAAGAAAGAAAAGAAAAGAAAACAGAAGCCAACCTTCCAGATTTGTCCATACATAGTTATGACTAGAGTCAACCTTTTACTGTAGTTTCTTTTGGTTCTATGTAAATAGCATCTAGAAAGTGGACAGTACTGATCACTAAACTGTGTCAACATGTTGGCCCAATGGCACGATACATGCTGGTGATCCAGAGCAGCATCATAGACGAAAAATACACTCTCATTCGCCTGTGTGTGTGTGGGCTGATGGTTCACCACCCTCTTAGTGCATCACAGTGGGCCCTATGGTCAGGGATTCCACCCACAGTGGATCCAAAGATCCATTAAAGCCGCACCCCAAAATCCCTTAAAATTAGGAGCCTACCTTGATGTATGCACTGTATATCCATGCCTTCCATATGTTTTTCCAGCTTAAATTAGGGTGTGGTGTGGTCCCAATAAATGAAGAAGCAGCAATTTCAATTACCACAACAAACAGTGGTCATTGAACGTCCACCGTGAAAAACTTCATAGGGTACACCGTAGTGTTTGTTGATTATCCAACCTATTGATAAGGTCAAACAGACCTAGATGAATATGGTGTGGTCAACATGAAAATTATATATGTTTCATTTTTTAGACCATGCCCTAATTTAATTTGGAAAAACTAATGGATTGCATGGATATACAATGCATGCATCAAGGTGAGCCCTATGCAAGGGTCCCACCCACACCACTGGTTCCGGCCTCTTACCAAAGTCCCGCTCCAAAATCGGATACGGAATGTGTGGTGTGCCAGACCACCGACCTACTTGGTGTGTTGATATTACCAAGTTCTGTTGGCCCCACCATGATGCATGTGTTATATCCACACCGTCCATTCATTTTGTAATATCATTTTCAGGCATTAGCTAAAAAATGAGTAAGATTCTAATCTCAAGTGGACCCGACCACAGAAAGCAGTGAGGACTGAACGTCTACCATTGAAAACTTCATGGGGCTTTCAAATTTGGATCTACTTAAGATTTCACATCAATTCATAAAATGACCTGCAAAAACTAATGGACAGTGTGGATATACAAAAAATGCATCAACATGGCCCTGCGCATTAAGGGTATAACACCACTAAAGTATTACTGGCATAACACCTAATCCACTATAAGTAACGTGAGAGCATACTTTGTAAATTTTGTGGGGCCCACCATGATTTGGATGTCCTATCCAAACCGTCCATCCTTTTTAGAAAGAAATTTTATGGAAACTTACCAAGATCTAAGCATATCAGAAGCTTAGGTGGACCACACCATAGGAAACATTGTGAATTGAATGCCTGTGATGCAGGACATGAAAATTAAATATGATATGCGAGATTTCAGGCTTAAGATCACATTAGTTCAGAAACAATTACACAAATTCCATATCCCACATGAAAGTCCAAACATTCAATTAAGGGGAATCTATGCGGGTCCAGGCCTATCACATGATAGGGCTCGATCAATAAAAATTATGAACCAAAAGATACTCAAAGATAAGAAATAATCATCCACGCATGCAAAGTAATCAGTCCCTAATCCAAGGGATTCAGAAATTCCAATTCGGGGAACCCCTGGGGTAAGAAAATTGGCAAATAACTTAGGGAAAACATAATCTAGGGCTAGGATTCATGAAAAACGGCTATGAGAGGATAAAAGAAGATAAAAACCTGAGCCAAAAAACGATCCCGAGTGTGGACAACAACAATGGCCCAAATGGACGTGGGTGTGATCCCGGCCGCACGTGTGTGGGGCCTACTATTCAAAAAAGGCCACCTTGGCCCTGGTCGGCCAGGGATAGTCTCCAAAACCCCCAAATTTCAGCTCGATCTGATGTACAATTTGTGCATGGTGCTCCGCCGAAGTTTTAGCTCGCCTACGAGCAGAAATCTGGAAACCTCCTGTAATGAAGAAATCTAATGCAACAAAAGGACGAATTCGAAGTAAGGATGGTGGGGGAAGATGGAAAAAAAAAGATGATGGAGGATGGGGGTGAATTGGGATCGATGTGGCTTTCCACCACGGTAGTTAGCCCTTCGAAAAGGGAGGGCTTCGCACCCACTTTTCAATTCTTCCACAACTCACGAAGAGAGCAGAAAAATAAAGCAGGAATTTTTTTTATTAACTTCAATGAATCAAAAGAACTACAAGGGGTGCCTATTTATAGGGAAAATCCTATACTTCAAAACTCGCACCATGTGCGCAACCTATTACTTGGCGATGAAGTAAACTAAAATAAAAACCAAACAAAGAAATCTAAAGCATTCACAATGTTCTAAATAATAACAATAAGCAAAACCTAAAATATGAAATCAATCCGACGAGTGGGCCACGATCATGAGATCCCACGATGGGCTTTTCTTGACTATCGGGCCCACTTCTTTTTAAACCAAAACTTGTCTTCTAACTAGGAGGCCCTCCCTGGACGTCGTCATCGAGCCAAATCGATGGCAGGGTCCTCCTGCATACGTACGTGCGTAGGGGTGGTGGTGTGCAGGCGTGCGTGTGCACAATGTCCTCATCAACTCTCCCCGGTTGCGAAGATTTCACCACTGGCGAAATAAAACTCCTAAACCGCTCTAGGATGTCGGGATCAAGTCTCTGAAGCTCCTCCTCAGTGAGTCACACGCTGTCTGAAGTTGGGCGTGACTTCCATTTAACTAGGTATTTCTGAAACCCGCCATCCGCCGTTGAAATTATCTCATGGTCCAAAATATCCTCTATTTCCTCTCTGGGTGTGTGAAGGCTAGGTATGGGAGGCAGAGGCTGGGATGAAAGGTCGGGAAGAGGCCATGGATCAAAGGGTAAGGCTGGGGCATTAGGATGGGTGGGCAAAGGGCCGGACAAAGTATCAGTGGGTCCCTGAAAAGCAACTAAATCCTCCACATTGAATGTGGAACTAATTCCCATGGAAGGTGGAAGATTTACCTCATACTCATTGAGACCGTTTCGCTTTATAATTTTGAAGGGTCCAGCTCTATGCGCGTGTAACTTACGAACGACCCCTGGAGGGTACCGCTCGGGCCTGATGCGGACCATCACAGAGTCCCCAATATTGAACTCTTTGAAACGTCTATGTTGGTCTGTAGAAAATTTGTAATGTTCATGACTAGTAGTGATCTTTCGCCTGATTTCTTGATGTAATGAATGTATGTGATGCGCAAAAGACTCTGTAGACTCTGATGGCCTATGGGACAATGACATTGGGATAAGATCAATACGCTTCCTAGGCTTATAACTAGTAACGGCTTTAAAAAGACTTAGACCTGTGGACCTATTGACAGAACTATTGTATGCAAACTCGGCTATGGGTAGTACGACGTCCCATGTCCTGGTATGCTCCCCCACTAAACATCGAAGTAAACTCCCTAGGCTCCTATTAAGCACCTCAGTCTGGCCATCGGTCTGAGGGTGGTAGGCAGAAGAAAATTGGAGCCCAGTATTCATCATGTGCCATAGTGTCTTCCAAAAGTAACTCATGAATCTCACATCATGGTTAGACACTATGGTTTTTGGTAACCCATGTAGTTTGACGACCTCACTACAGAATAGCTTGGCAACATGAGAGGCGTCGGAGGTCTTAGAACAAGGAATAAAGTGGGCCATTTTAGAGAAACGGTCCACGACAACAAATATGGAGTCATGCTTTCGAATAGTCTTGGGAAGTCCAAGCACAAAGTCCATACTGATGTCCTGCCAAGGGATGAGTGGGACTGGCAAAGGCGTATATAATCCTGTATTCTGTTTCCTTTACTTTGCCAGTTGACAAGTACGACATTGCCCTATAATTTTGGCCACGTCCCGCTTGAGGCTTGGCCAATGAAATCTATCCTCCATTAGGGCAATGGTCTTGTCACGACTGAAATGACCAGCGACCTCCCCTGAATGTAACTCCCAGACAAGAAAATCGCGAAGGGAGGTGCGTGGTATGCACAAGCGGTCACTCCTAAACAAATATCCGTCCAAAATCAAATACTCACTGTTAGCTCCTGACGGACTCTCTAATAAAGATGTATACACAACTCCAAAATCTGGACACTCAAAATACTCTTCTCTGATGCGCTCAAGGCCCGTAACTTCAACGCTTATGGAGTTGAGTAATGCGACTCGGCGACTCAACGCATCGGCAGGCTTAGTCTCTACACCGACTTTGTGCTTAAGCGCAAAAGTATACTCTTGAAGGAATTGAACCCACTTAGCATGCCTGAGGTTTAATTTCTTCTAAGAGTTCAAGTATCTCAAGGCCTCGTGATCTAAGAACAAGATGAATTCTTGCGGTAACAGGTAATGTCACCAGTGGCATAGTGATTGCATTATCACGTAGAATTCCTTGTCATAGGTGGAATATCTTTGCTTCACCTCATTCAGCTTCTCACTAAAAAAGGCGACAGGGTGCCTTTATTGGCTAAGTATCCCTCCTATGCCGACTCATGACGCGTCACATGCGACTTCAAGAACTTTTGAAAAATTTGGAAGTCGCGTGACTAGAGCTTCAGTCATCTTGACCTTTATTTCCTTGAAGGCCTTCGAGGCGGTCTTTATCCATTGAAACTCTCCCTTTTTTATGCAGTCCGTGATGGGAGCCACAATGGAATTGAAGCCTCGAATGAACCGCCTATAAAAAGTAGCTAAGCCATGAAAGCTGCGCACCTCATGAATATTGCGGGGTTCAGGCCAATTAATGATGGCCTTGACCTTCTTGGGATCCGCCGAAACGCTCTTAGCTGACACAATAAAACCTAAGAAGATCACGCTATTAGACAAGAACGCGTACTTCTTTAGGTTGGCGTACAACTTCTCAGCCCTAAGGATCCCACAAACGTGCCTCAAATGGTTGAGGTGTTGCTCCTTAGTCATGCTATGAATCAAGATATCATCAAAGTATACGACCAGGAACTTCCCCATGAAGGGTCTCAACACTTGGGTCATCACACGCATGAAAGTGCTTGGGGCATTAGTTAACCCAAAAGGCATAACTAGCCACTCATATAGCCCATCCTTCGTCTTGAAGGCCGTCTTCCACTCATCACCAGGGCGTATATGAATTTGGTGATACCCACTTTTGAGGTCGATTTTTGAGAAGATAGTAGCATTGGCCATTATATCTAGCATGTCATCAAGACGCAGTATGGAAAACCGATACTTAATTGTGATTTTATTGATGGCCCTACTATCAACACACATCCTCCATGTGCCATCCTTCCTAAGTGTAAGAAGGGCGAGCACGGCACACGGACTCATGCTCTCTCAAATGAAACCCTTCTCTAGGAGTTCATCAATCTGCCTCTTCAACTCAGCGTGCTCCTTCGGGTTCATTCTGTAATGCGGGAGATTTGGTAGAGTTGCCCCAAGGATTAAATCAATGGCATGTTGTATATCCCTCATAGGGGGAAGCTCATTCGGTAAATCATTAGGAAAAACATCACGAAACACATGTACTACCTGAATGGCCTCAGTGGGTAACTCTACGCTAGTCTCTAGTATACTCTCCTTATCCACAAGGGCGTATATCATCGAGTCCGCCTCCATCTCTCGCTCAAAGTCTTTGGCATTCAAAATATGAAGCGGTTTGGACTTGGACTTCGACTCCACTTCTTTTGGGCCGGTCACACCATTCTATGTGGTGAACTCTTTTTCAGTTGTATTCTTGGGTGGCAGGGGATTTAGCTTGACCTTCTTGCCCTTAAACCAGAATGTGCACACATTTGAACGACCAAATATGGTAACATCCCTGTCATAGAGCCACGGCCTACCCAGAATGACATGGCCCACATCCATAGGAACAACATCACACCAAATTGTGTCTTTATAAGATCCGAACTGAATAGGGACAAGACAGCGGTGCAAGATTGGAATGGATGTTTCATCAACCCAGGAGACTCTATAGAGCTGAGGATGGGCTTCCAACTTCAAGCCCAAACAACTCACAGTGCTAGTCGA